>NC_134402.1:202961890-203261890 GCF_038048845.1 Mixophyes fleayi
ATACGCCTCGACTTCTCAAGCAATTCCACAAGAAATGGAACAACACCTTTATTGGAGGGAGTACTGTCGCGATCTTACCTTTTCCTTGGTCCAAAACTGTTCGTCCCACTATCAGCGTGGCCGTGCAACACTTCTGTGTGCCGGCATCAGGTGACTGTATCTGGAGGTGGCTAATTTAAATCCCCTTCAGTATTTAAAACTCGCTCTGACAGTAGCATTGTCAGAGCAACAAGTTACGTCATGTGTCTGACTTCCAGTTCCTGGATTTTTGCTCCCCTGTGATTTGGGTGATCTTCTGGGTTCTCCCATTTCAGGTGACAGTCTGTGTACCAGTTCTGGCTCTGTTTTGACTCTCATATCTGCCTCCTGATTTTATACTTTCCTGACCACCTGTGTAACAGTGCCCGGCACCATTTGACTCTCCTATCTGCCTCCTGATTTTGCACTATACTGACTGCCTGTGTACCAGTTGCCAGGTTGCTTGACTTCACTACTGTCTCCTAAGCCCATCCTACCTTGCAGTTCTTGATGAACACCGGGGGACTCAATAGAGTCCGCACCCCTAGTTCGCCAGCGCCAATCTAGTTTAACACTTGGAATCTCAACTCCTCTGGTTCGTTACATGTATCCATTCTCAGAGGTTCCAAAAACAAATTTTGGCCAGTTCTTCAAACTGATGCCACGAACCACAAAGTAGCTTGGTACTTTGCAAGAATAAAGGATCTGAAGGCATTTCTAGTGGACACCATTATGGTCTCATGGATGTACCAACTAGTGTATCTTTTTTCCTCCTATCCCCATGTGTACTTGAGTGCTACAGAAGGCTAAGAGAGAAAATGTTCCAGTAATTCTGGTAGCTCCTGACTGGCCGAGAAGATAATGATATGCCGACATTCTAAGCCTGCCGACAGAACCAGCATAGAGTCTGCTTCTAAGAGTAGATCTTCTACGTTTTATAACACCTGACTAGCCACAGGTTGGTCAGGGCTGATGTAAATAGATTGTCATCCTTGACTCGCAGAAGAAAGGATGACCAGCAACAAAACAAACAATTGTGAGACGGATTAGGGCTATAATACGATAGACTATATCTCAGAGGGAACACCAGTTCCTGATAACATTGCAGCCCACTCTACCAGATTGGTGAGTGCCTCCTGGGCAGTGTGGTATGGAGCCTCAGTTGAACAGCTGTGCCAGGCAGCAACCTGGTCTCCAACCATACTTTTTATAAATTCTACAGGTTCAGTGTAATTGTGAGGAGAGCAAGGTGCCACTATTATGAGTGCTAGGCTACTTTGCTAGGTAATTGCTTCTCATTTCCACATTGTGTATTTTATATAATACAGGAGTGCGCATCATATTACGTTAAAGTTAAGCTTGTAAATATGTTCCTCATAGGTTATAAGTAAGTGTTACAATGTTCAGTATGTTATTGTTACTGTTGTGCCCAGTTGACAAAAGTGGTTAAATTGTGTCAGGTGTGTTTTAATGTATATAGTTAAATAGGTATTATTGGGTGAGCCACATGGACATGTCCTGCTGGGCAGTTAGCAGGTCCAGGGTTCTATCTGATCCAGGGTTCTATTGAGCAGTTAGGGCAGTAGATATTGATCAGTATATTAAGCTTTTGTCACTGCTGTGTTCACATGTAAATCACCTGTTGTCAATAAAATTAAGTTGTATCTGCCTCTGAGGTCGGCTGAGTGAAATATACGCACCTATCCTCACAGTATCATCATCATCAATAGATTGCAAAGGATAAAAAGTGATTTGTATGCTATGTGGTCTAGTCACAAAGCAATGTTTGTCTGGGGTCAGAGGGTTGTTGTCTTGTGTGAATTGTATAAAAGGTGGTAATAGGGTAGACTAGTGAAGTTAAGAGGGTGGTTGAGGAATATTGTAAAACATATATAGATTGATACATACATCAGGCGCTGTCTTCACACACACTGGGAAGAAGGATGTATATAACACATGGAACCAATATCCAAAGTTCAATACTCTGAAATATGAAAATATACAACACAGAAAAAAACTAATGGTGAAGTATGTTTGGCATAAGTGTGATTATGTTGGATCGAATCACTCCTATATAAATATATGCCCGTGCCAGATATTGATAGTGCACACAACACCCGTGTTTCCACTCTATGGAAGTCCCCTATAGGGTATGCGCTTACTCAAAGGTAGAAATAATGAAGCCCTCAGAGGATGTAGCGATGTTTCACTTTTTTCAGATTGTTCTCATTGGCGATTTGCACTCAAAAATAAGAAGAATAAAACCAATCTGGTGCATTACCTTTTATAAAACAATCATATAAAATTCCAATACATATTGCTCGTACCGGAAAGCGGTATAATTCACGCATGTAACGACGAGGTAGATGTATCCCTCAGCCCAGTCAATTCCATCCATCCATGCGTGTACCCGACAGTCCCGATAACTCAGCTGTTTAAAACTAACGCATTTCAACCTGGATGTGGTCTTTTTCAAAAGACCGCTGTTGTGCCCAGTGAGGGATACATCTACCTCGTTGTTACATGCGTGAATTATACAGCTTTCCGGTACGAGCAATATGTATTGGAATTTTATATGATTGTTTTATAAAAGGTAATGCACCAGATTGGTTTTATTCTTCTTATTTTTGAGTGCAAATCGCCAATGAGAACAATCTGAAAAAAAGTGAAACATCGCTACATCCTCTGAGGGCTTCATTATTTCTACCTTTGAGTAAGCGCATACCCTATAGGGGACTTCCATAGAGTGGAAACACGGGTGTTGTGTGCACTATCAATATCTGGCACGGGCATATATTTATATAGGAGTGATTAGATCCAACATAATCACACTTATGCCAAACATACTTCACCATTAGTTTTTTTCTGTGTTGTATATTTTCATATTTCAGAGTATTGAACTTTGGATATTGGTTCCATGTGTTATATACATCCTTCTTCCCAGTGTGTGTGAAGACAGCGCCTGATGTATGTATCGATCTATATATGTTATACTATTGTGAAGTTGTGGTGAACTTTTTTTGATACAAGCAGGGCGGCATATCTTAGTGGAGCGCCACAGACACAGCTCATCATTGTTATACCTAATGAGGAATATTGTAAGCTTATAGGTAAAGAAAAAGGCAAGAAGTGTGTACAAGGGGCACTTAAGGGCTTATATATTATGTCTCATTGATATAAACAATAAAATATGCATTATAGCTTTATTGCTATGCATTAAAATAGAGATTCATCTTCTAACCAACCTGTCTTTTTAGAAACGCTCCTGGATAAAGTGGATTCGATTAAGACAGGCACTCTTGTAATTGGTGGCGACTTTAACTGGGTTCTTCACCCCATGATAGATTTGCCGGTAAGCTGTATTGGAAGGTGAGATGCACTATGCACGAACACCAGCTGGTCGACACGTGGCATCTTCAACACCCCACAGACCGAGACTACACTTTCTTTTCACACCCGCACAATACATACTCGAGACTGGACTACTTTTTTCCTACACATAATCATTTGCCCTTGATCATAGATGTATCCATAGGTCAGGTTACCTGGTCTGACCATGCGCCGGTGTACCTGACACTCTCTACCATCAGGACAGAAAATCGTCCTTTCACCTGGAGACTAAATGAATTCTTGATTCAGGATGCCCATAATAAATCCTTGATAGAGACGGCACTAATGGAATATGTCCAAACTAATGACACCCCTGACGTCTCCAAAATATCATGTGGTAAAAATGAACCTATTGCCTCGGATCCTCTACCTGCTTCACACGCTCCCTATACATCTTCCCGCTTCATGGTTCAAGACACTACATAAAGCTGTTCAGGATTTCGTGTGGAAGGTTAGAAGTCCCCGTTTTAAGCACGACATACTATACGTGCGTAAACATGCAGGGAGCCTACAACTCCCTCACTTTGCTTTGTTCTACGACATTGTAAAGTTAAATAGAGTGTTGAACTGGACAAGGCAGAGCCCTGACAAGCAATGGGTCTGGATAGAGAGCTACGTTTCGGACAAGGCATTTCAATCCATGCCCTAGTTGTCATCATTTCCTAAAATTGCCCATCCAACTGTTACGCCAACTATGGCTAGATGGTCCAAACTACGTTCAGTCCCACACATCTCTTCACGACACTCGCCTCAGACACCGACGTTTGACAACCCAGACTTTCCTCCTGTCCATACTAGATGGACCTTTAGACATTGGATTGGGGCGGGTCTCAATCATGTTGGCCAGCTGGTGGGTGCCTCTGGGGTTTTACCTTTCGCTGATCTCCAGTCCAAATGGGAACTTCCAGGCACGGAGATATGGAAACATTAACAGCTCCGACACTTCCTGGGCACCCCGGGGATTCGGGAATCTGCGGGGCGGCCGCTCACTCAGTTTGAATCTTTATGTACCACTTCATTATATCCTAGACATACACTATCTCTCATTTACGGTATCCTTAGTTAGCATTTCTATAATAAACGACCTACCTTCACATGAGATTGGGCGCGGGAATTGAACTGTTCAATAACCGAACAGGATTGGAATGTTATTTTTCTACGCACGCAGGCTAGCTCAATAAGTATAAGAGTAATTGAAACACAGTACAAGGTGATGACTAGATGGTACCGGTGCCCCAGTCTGCTCGCTAAAATGTTTCCGGGGGTGTCAAATCTGTGCAGGCGATGTCAGTCAGCGCCAGGTACCCCCTTACATATATGGTGGGAGTGTATAGCACTTAGACCCTTCTGGGATGCAGTTCTTCTTCTTGCTAACGCCATTGAGGGTGTATAACTACCTAATTGCCCCAATTATTGGTTGCTTAATGACAACAATATGACCATTTCCCAATATAAAAAAACAACAGTTAAAAATCTTAGTAATGCGGCAAAGGCCGTGATCCCGGTGCACTTGAAAACTCCAAATTCCCCAGCCATTAAAGAATGGTTTGCTCGTTTGGAGTTCTACAGGACAATGGACGATATACTTTATTCATCTATGGACAAATATAGAAAATATTATCTTGTGTGGTTTGAGTGTCTCAAATTCAAAGATTCACCATTATACACTCAGTGCAACAACTGAACCTTTCTACCTACCCCATTCCAAACAATTCTTTCCTTTCCCCCCTTTACCCATCTTCCTTCTTTCCCCCATCCCCCAAGCTGTACTAATGTATAACATTTTACTTGCTTGTTGGTTTTCTTTTTTGTTTTGGGTTTTCTGTTCCCCAGTAACACCTTAAATATTTTAAATTTAGTGTCCAATGCAAGCCATGAATGTTTGTAAAGCTGTATATTACTAATAAAAAAAAGATTTACAAAATAAAAATAGAGATTCATCAATAATTTGGTTCCCTATATATCTTCTAGGATAGCGAAATATTAAAATAGATAACTGTAAGTGTAAAATAGCAGTAATAACTGCTCAGCCACTTCACTGCTCACTTGTATATATACTATACTTTTCTTTCAATATTGTTGCCTGATAACATAATCTAACTGCAATTTGCAGTGTTTTAAATACAAATGAAGGTAAGTATGGCTACTAATATAAGACAATAAAGGATGTTACAATAGTGTGTAAGTGTATCTTTTTATGGTTTCATGTCCATTAACTCCTCTAAAGAGAGATATAGATCGCCTTGATTTCCACTTAGTTCAAGGTATTTTAAGGGGACTTGATGTTACTGCGAGTGATGTATTACTTGAGTGTACTTTCATCGTTACACTAATCCCATGTATATGCAATCACTGGAATCCCAACGTCTTAATAAACAATCATTCATATGTATAATCACTTTTTTTCTTTTTTCCAAATTTGTAGCACTATGATTTGTGTACTAATTTATTGATAAGATATTAATACTCCTTCAGTTCCCCATAATGCTCCAAGTTAATGACTCACTTTCAATTATACAATTTATATCTCACTTCAGAAAGATACTGCTATTAATTAACCCTTTAGTGGACAGCTAAATCATGAACTTATCAGGGACAGGTGAATTGTTCAAGCTGTTAGTTTGACTTCATTTAGCATTATCCATGTTCTTATATAATCCCCCTTAGACGCCAGCAGTAAGGAATTGATTCATAAGTATAATCTAGTGAGCAAGTGAAAGTGGCGTCTGCTGACGCATGTTTTGCTAAATGCTTTATCAAGACTAACCGGTGGTCTGACCGGACAAGCCTTTTATAGTCAAAGAAGACGCCCCCGTTCATTTAATATTCACCCTTACTTAGAGACGTTTATTAGCAACGTATTTCTAGTTGGTCCACATCGTGATCATAGGAACGCCCTCATTTATTTAATATTCACCCTTGCTTGGAGACGTTTATTAGCAACAGGCTTCTAGTTGGTCCACACGACAGTCTCAGTCATCGTTGTTCCAAAGCTGACATCACTATTTGACAAACAGCTTTTTCAACCAATCACATGGCGGGCTCGGCCCCCCATTCTCGATGGTTGGTGGATTCATTTGTTTACTTCACAGACCACACACATTGGGGCCATGACAATTCAACACAATACACAATCCACACACTGGCAGAACTACAGTGACATCCTGGATAAGCAGGGCATCCCGACCAATTGTCAAGAATAGTTATCAAATTAACACTTTCAATTCTCTATGAACGATCCAGATCATTCATTTTAATTAACATATGAATATTATTATGTGAGTTTATAGTAGTGATAGCCATTAAGTAGTGAGGTATTACTGCCATACAAATTAATACTATGACAGTATATATTGTAATACACTGTGATGTGATAATGTGAATAAGGGTATGAATTAGTTAATATAAAATTAAGTGAAGGAGGAGATGACATTAAATAAATAAATATAAACCATTATTTATAAGGTATATCCATAAAATAAGGTGAAGTGATTACTATACAAAAATAAGAATGGTGAAATTAGTAAGTGTAACGAAAATAGGTAATGTAATCAAAATACATTTATCATATCATAATTTATAGGAAAACAGTATAATTGTTGTAATCATTTAATCCATGGGGTATTATACTCCCCGTTAGGAAAATCTTTTTTTAATCCCTTCTTAACAATTCCTGTTGGGGGTCTCCCCCTCTAATGCCCATATCAACTAGTTCCATCGCAAAGGCTTGTAAGAATTTGAGGTCACCGTTATGATGTTTTAAAAAGTTACGGGCAACCATAGTAAGTGACTTGAAATTATTCTTGTCTCTTTCTGTGTTCCTGATATTACTTGCATGTTCCAAGACACGTTTAAAGAGTCTGCTCGTCATACCTACATAATTTTACTTACATAGACATGTAAAGCAGTATATAACCCTAAGGGAATCACAGTTGAGGAACCCTCTGATATTCCTTGTTTTTAAATATCTGTCAGTGTATTTCTTAGTTTGCACCATGTATTGACATGCCTTGCAAGTACTGCATTTGTAGAATCCAGGTGGGTCTCCTATCAGTTTTCATTTTATCTGGAGACAAGAAAGTATGCACCAAATGATCTTTAAGATTTTTGGCTCTCTGCCAAGTCATAAAGATCCTGTCTTCCAATATATTTTTCAAGTCCTTATCCATAAGGAAAATGTTTCAATGTTTTTGAAAAATCTTTCTGATGTCTTCCCATTCAGAGCAGAAGGTACCCACCATTCGTGCCTTTGAGTCTCTCAAACCAGACTTGGGTTTAGAGTAAATGAGGGTATCTCAATTCCGTTTATTGACAGCCATTTCTGCTTTCTTAATGATTTTTTTTACTATATCCTATATATATGATGTAGTCCATCTTTTAATTCTTTGGACCTTATTGCGTATGTCACATCTTCCAACAGTTACGCCTCATTCTTATTAATTCTCCCTTAGGAATACCTTTTATCACTGGTGGGAAATGTGAACTTGTTGAATGTAGTAGTAAGCTGTTTGTAGCCGTTTTTTAACGATAAATATCTGTAGTCAACTTTCCACCACAGGTCTTGGTAATAGTGAAATCTAAAAAATTGATTTTGTCATTATGGATTTCCGATGTTAATTTGAGGTTTAATTGGTTAGTATTTAGAATTTCAGTAAATTCATAGAATAAATCTTCATCCCCATCCCACAATAACAGGATATCGTCTATGTATTTTAGCCATACATAGACATGATCGGTATATTTTTAGTTTTTCTCATTAAATACCAATTCCCTTTCCCACCATCCCAGGAAGAGGTTGGCGTATGTCCGGGGGACACGATGTGCTCACCACAGTTCCCCTAATTTGTAGGAAGAACTGATTCTCAAATACAAAGTAATTTTTTGTTAGGATAGATATCAACAATTTAATTATGAAGTCATTAATGTCTGTTTTTCGTGCCATGTTCAAAAAGTAACCAACCACCTCTATACCTTGTTCAGGTGAGATATTATATATTAGTATAAAGAAACTCGACATCATAAGATGCCAATTTCATTGTCGGGCTGATTTGGATGTTGTTAATTTTAGTCAGGGCATCTGAAGTATCTCTAATATGGGAATTCAGACTTATCACATACTGACGAAGATGTAGGTCAACATATCTGCTTGTATTTTTTGTCATGCTGCCAATACCCGAGACAATAGGTCTCCCAGGTGGGTTTGACTCCTTTTTAGGAATTTTGGGTAACATGTAGATAGTGGGTATCTTTGGACATGACACTTTAAGAAATTCATAATCATTCTTTGATATTGTCCCATTCTGATAGGTATGACTGATTAAATCATTATATTGGGATAGGAAATTGGCTGCGGGGTTGAAAATTAATTGTTTATAACAATCCGCATTATTCAATTGTTGGTAGATCTCCTTCAAATATTGCGGAAATGACCACAATACAATATTTCCTCCCTTGTCAGAAGGTTTCATGATTGTGTCATCCCACCCTTGGATTTCTTGTAGTGCGCTTCTTTCTTCACAATTTAAATTACTTTTGAAACATATTTCCGATGCTTAGTTCTCAAATAGAGATTATCCAAATCCTTAGATACTAAATCTCTATAAATCTTGATTTGTGGACATATTGACATATCTGGGGTGAAAGTTGATCTTTTTTCTTTTGAAATCACACAATTTGCTCATTCATAGATAAATCAGATCCCTGTATAGAAGAGTCTAATTCTTCAAATGTCGTCAAGGCTTGTAGTTCTTCTGTATTAAAACAGGTATTATTTGTATTATCCAGTATAGTATCTCTCGTGATAATTTCTTCTTTATTAAAATTACTAAAAAAACTTTTTGAGAATTAATTTCCTTGAAAATAGTGTGAAGTCCTTCTCACATTCAAACCTACCGAGGGGTTGGGTAGGTGAGAATGATAGTTCTCTACTAAGTAATTTAATGTGGAGGGGGCCTAATGTTCTTTGTGTTAAATTAATAACTCGCAAAGAGTCTTCTAATAGCGCAATCTCCAATTGTTTCTCCATTGGTATTGTGGGGCATCCTGCCCCTCCATCTGTTTCCTTTTTTCTCTTTTTAGATTTTGAAATTGATCTAAACCTTCCTAATCCTTGAGCTTATCACTCACATGCGTCAGATCTTCAGCATATTTAGCTTATAGTAGAGCATCATGTTTCATCAAAATATTGATTAGCTCAAAGGAGCATTTAGTGAGGGCAGACTCCCAATCTCTCTTTAATTCATCATTAAAAAGTTTGAATGCTGGGTACAATCTAGGCCTTGGCCTCTTGGGATCATGTTTTGTTTTATATAATTTTGAAACTTTGTTTTATTCCACTAAGTTTTTATCTGTTTAAACATGATGTTCTTTAGTTCCACTAGATATTGTGACCAGTCCCTTGTTGTATTATTCATATCAAAAACATCCGATAAAAAGTCCACATCAGTGTTTCCTTGCCATTTCTTGTCTTTTCAGTAAGTCACCACTGATACTAAATGACGCCATTGGTGTATCTTCTATTATCTGCCCAAAATAGGTGAAGATTATTTAACAATATGATAATTATATATCATTAATAATCAATATTTCCCATGCTGGTGTGCAAGAAAGTGAAAAACAAAAAATGGAGGCCACCAGGTGAGGCAGTGTCTGATTATGTAAACCAAGTTTCAGTTATTGCCAGAAGGGTATTTTGAGGTTGTGTGAGTGAAAGAGGTCATATATGGAGGTAAGTTTGTTACAAACAAAGCGTGCATCATCTGTCTCCCTTCTCTTTGGAAGAGAAGGGAGATAGATAATGCATTTGAGGTTTGCAGGATTTCGGTCGTGTTCTGCTATATGTGTAGTGGGGGACCTGAATTAGGAGATATATCACCAGCTAATAGAAGCAGAGAGAGAGCAAAAGATAGGGAAGAGCATTGTAAAGTGTGTGACCTTTCATTTTCTGGTGAGAGGAGGAGGCTGTTCCCAGTTAGAGAAAATAAATAGGACAAACATTCATGAGCATTAACTTGGTGTGAGTGGAGTAATGAAGGGGCAATGTGCACAAATGTTTGTGTTGCAGGAAGGTGATTTAAAAGTAAGAGCCACAGAGTTAAAGTAGTTAAAAGAAATACCTATTTGCAGTGTTCCGTGTAGTTAGTGAAGTAGTGCAGAGATAGGCTGAGCAGATGTAGCTTATTTCTGGGAGTATTCAGATGTTGCCCAATGTTTGTTCAACTGTGTTGTTTAACTGCATTTTCCAAACACTTTGTGAGAAAACCCAATTAGTGTAGAAAAGCGCAACCACGTCACACCCCAGACACGTCTTCCCCTTAAACTGAATGCAAAATATAGTGAGGCTGATTTGAGAATACACTACATCTGTGCTAATTTGTCAACTTATCGGCGGAAAGAGAAAAACAAAACAAAATTATTTGTACCATTAGGCTAGAGGAGTCCAGATACCTATCATATATCTGGCATCAATAAAACACTCTGGACAATATAGGTTAAAACAATAGATAACAAAATTCGGTTACATACATTAAACACACAGTTATATGGCTGAGATACAAATTAATGAAGTTAAGATTAATAGAATATGAGAAGTATTACTTGATAAACATACTTTTAAAAATAAAACAGTTGCAGAGATGAACAGCATAAATGAATGAGATGTGGGTTCATGATAGATGGGTATTTGTTTGCCCAAAGACACCAGCTTTGGAGAAAAAGTTTTGCATGCAACTGTCTTGAAATATCCTTCTCTAGGGGTAGTTTTCGAACATCCCAAAGGTTAGCAGTTAACCCAAATAAGAGAAAACAGGATTTTTGTACTTGCCTTTTAAATCCATGGCTCTGATTGCATTTGGTGGAAACTGTGTCCCCACCTATTTTTCGCACTGTTTAAGGTTGTGGTGTTCTTGTTTGATGGGTTATTTCAGTCCTATCCTATTGGCTTTGTTACTTAAAAAAACAGAGGAGCTATTGGTCGAGGGGTATAGTTGGGAAGGAGCTTGAACTCAAATAAATGTATACAGTAGTTTAGAATTATTGCCTACTCCAGCGCCCTCTATACCCCAAGGTTAGTGTCCTCCAATTGGAATCTGAGAAATTGATTTACCAGTAAGAAAGAGGAGGAAAAATCCTCTCTTTTCTTTTTCTTTTTTTTAATATTACAATTTTTTGTTTTTATGTCTGTATAGATGTATGATGTCTCCTGTAATTTATTTGTTCTTCAAACAGAATATAAAGGTTGATAGCAAAAGGATAGTGCCTTCCATGCAGTAACCAGTTACATGTCTTCATGATAATGATGTACAGAATTAAAATACTTCATGTAATAGTCCATCTCTTTCCTCCTTTATGTCAGACAAATTGTTTCAAAATTTTCTCCAGGTCAGACAGCTCCTTCAACTTCATGGCTTTCTTCTTTGTGTGTGGGGTGCAGTTTGTCCTATCAGTTATCCAGGCCATCGGGATTTCAGGATGGGGTGCTTGGTGAGTCTACTATGTCAAAACCACCTTTCCACAGTGATTTTGAAGGTTAAAATCACAGCTGAAGATCATGATCAATATACTCGCACCTTAAAAAGCAAAATGTGAGTGTACACTTATGTTTATTTCAGGCAGACAAATGGGGGAATTTGGACATAACTAAATGTACCTAGGGTTGCATTTTTTCCAATTTGTAAATAACCCCCCGATGAGTCATGTGACACAAGTGACCTGACTAAGCACCACATTTAGGTATTGACATCACTAAGCACGAAGTATACGAACTTGTTTTACAGCAGTGCCTACATATATTAATTTGACCTAAACAGTATAAAGGTCTTTACAAACATATGGTTAAATATGTGCCACTGGTGCTTTATATTGCACTGTGTTCTCTGGAAGGTGATCACCTGTACGCTGATGCAAAATAGTGACCTATTGATCATTATAAGAATCACTTTCGTCCATATTAATTTACTGGATGTACCATGAATGCAGATAGTTCAGTTATCAGTCGAGAATCCTGTTAGTACAGACAATGCGATCAGTTGATCAGTATGTTGAGATTTGCTTACACTGTGTTCACCATCCAGAGAATGCTGTTGGTAGTTTTAACAGTATTCAAACTTGAGTAATATCTTTCATGAAGCTGTATTCAACAAGGTACAGCTCGGCAAAGTATTACAGGCACTTCAGCATGAAGTCAACATGAATCATGGTGAACAGGATAGTACACATACCAATTTCTGTTAGCTCCTTATACTAAAACAAATGTCTAACTTTGCAATTCTCCATTGTGGTTTTCTGTGGTTGATTAAGCTATTATATCTGAAAGATACATTTTACATACCTTAATCAGATATTAGTAAGTAGCTTGCATGTGTGCTAATCTTGTAACATTTTATGGTCTCCTAGTCTTAGACAACTCTTCAGGTGTCTCCTTACAAAACACACAAACTTGACTATATTCTTACAAACATACTGCTGACTTAATCAAAAGTAGAATTGATATAAAAAGTATTCTAAAACAAAAAAGAGGTTCATTCTATAACAAACGCAATGCAGGATAAAGCACCATAGGTGGACTTTGAGCTCAATTACAGTGCAGTGGAACACACCATGGGCAGATGTGTTAATGCCTGTGAGCACAAACCCCAGCTATAGATTCATGTATCTCCACAGTGACTTCTAGTATTCGTAAGGTTTACACTACATTATTCCCTAAATAATGTACTATATTAAATCATTACAGTATTAAGTAAACTATTAACTACTCACCGACACGTCTTTCTAATAATAGGTTTTAATGCCACTGATTGTTATAATATAATCTGCGATTGCTTACTGGAATCCTGTTTGTACTTTTACATTACATATGTTGCAAACTTGTGATATCCCTGGTACAACAACTGCCTTCTTATTAACGTTGCAGTGGCTGGCTGGCTGCGGTCGCTTTTTTCAACAGTAATGTCGGGGCTGCGATAGTGATGTTGTTCCCTGCTGTGATGTTTACAGTTAGTGCTGTGGCAACTGCTTTAGCATTGATCCGAGTAAGTACTCGTTTTTCTTTTTTTTTGTTGCGAAAGTAGCAGAAAATTGCATTAGGAAATAAAATGGTTTAGGAAGAGACAAAAACAGTAGTAGTTGCAACATGTTGTCAATTTTAGTTTATACAAGTATTTATAGCCAAATATGCTTAGTGATGTCATAACTGAATTTTTTTTTATAAGTATGTATTATTAGAAATACTATAGACTATAAGGGTTCTCCTAAAGTTAGTCTTCTTGGAGCTCCATATCCTATTTAGTTTAGATAACTTGTTTATGACTTCTAATAACATCATAATATAAGACAAGGAGTTTTTTTCCACATATAAAGATATATTTATGGATCAGTTAAGCAAGAAGCCAAGTCTGAATGAGGTGATAAGTGCATTGTTGAGTATTATAATGTAGGGTCCATTACTGCATTGATAAATCAGCCAATATATTAGAAGGCTGTTAGCTAGGAATTGTTAAAGTGAAAATTGCTTTGAGCAGTGCATATGATGACACAAAGAACTATAGGCTTACTGTAGGAAAATTAGAGCAATGTGTAAAATGTCGTGAATGGTTACCATAACTCACAAAAGTACCAGGCTCTGCTAATTTTGTGTAAATATAACTCAACTATAGACTTAGGGCACAGAAGAAAAATAATTACAGCCCCAGGATAAATTATTTTCTGTTCATCCATTACATAAAAACTTGCATGTATAGGAAAAAATATTTTCAAAAAATGCTGAAAATAAAAATAAATTAGGGCATAAAAGCTTTGATATACAGTAAGTGCCAAAGCTATGACGATTTTTATGAAAAGCATGATCTCCAGAAACAAAAGTAAGAAGTGTACCAACAAACATGTGCAAAAGTATTTGCAAGACCGTATACTGTTCAGTCGGAAGGGAGTTTGGTATATAATTGACAATCTTAAATAAGTCATGTAAACAAGCTTTATACTGGCAAAATTGGACAGATATCATCTTTTGTTGTTGTGCCTGAGAATGATCCACTTGAAATTAATCAGATAATATGTGGGTATGCCCATAAATTAAGTCAGCAGATGACCAATGTCAGCATATGTCACACTAATGGACACCATATAACTCGGTGCTTACAGTCCATGGGGTAAATGTATTGTGGTCCGTTTTTTTCAACTCGCCGGAAATCGGCGAGTTTACAGCTAACATTTGAAGCGGCGCTGGCTTGTAAAGGCAAGTTTGTCTTTACAAGCCAGCGCCACTTTAAATTTTAGCTGTCAACTCGCTGATTTCCAGGGAGTTGAAAAAATCAGACCATAATACATTTACCCCCAGGTGTGTCCAAATTGGTCACAGGTGTGTGGACATAAGAAAACGAATGCTAATGCTCTGTGTCAAATGGATTGACTCTCTTGTGCCCCTAATATAGCTATTATATCTTGCAATGCACTCACAGTTCATAGCATGTTAAATAAAATCTTAACACTGTTTGTAATAGGGATGATAAATCCTTATGTTAAATCCAAAATGCCTGTTGACTTCTTTTTTTTTTCCCAGTCCATAAAAGCTCATGAATGTAAACCCTACATAACACGACCTTTCATCCAGTTAAACGTAAAAAAACAAGAGATGTATATTGCGTTTAATATAGGGATCTTTGACCCTTATTACAACACCCATTGCTGAGCTTTAAACCCCAAAGAGAAGTTAATTCAAACATAGGTGTGGCTATGTATACAGATATACAGAGGCTATGGATAAAGATTATGTGAGAGAGAACGAGATTTGAGGTAGTCGAAATAGAAGACATTTTGAGTAAAATGTACTGCATTCAGATGAACAAAGAGGAAAACTTTTTTCATTTTGAATACTCTTCTCTCAAAGGTTCATAGACTGTACAGAGGGGGCGGTGGAAGCTTCCAGAAAGCCCAAGACGAGTGGCAAAGTGGGACATGGAAGAGTCCACCCAGCCGTGAAGAGCAGTATTCTAATTTCGCTGGACCCACTCTACCCCAGTACCCCACAGTGCCAAGCTATCCTGCAGGTGGACAGTGGCCATGAACTCCCTTTTTTTCTGTGGTTTTTTTTGTTTTTTGTTTTTTTAACGGTTGCATAGTCTTCAGTGGAAAGCTGTAATCATATTAACCTAACAGTTCATCATAGACATAAACATATATGTGAGTATCTGATTTGATCAACAAGCAACCATTTAAATGGGATACTTTGGACCATCAGCCATTATATTTTAACTTGCAATGGCTCAGTATCACAATTCATTAAAATGGATTCCACTTCCTGGACCAGAAGCCGAACTGTAAAATCAAGATTGAGCATGAAGCAAGAGCGAAAATACATTGTGATTCAAGTGATTTCTTGGTTAGGTGATAGCCACAAATCTGCTTAAATTCAGCAAAATATCTATGACTATAATAGCACAGAATATGAAAAATGGAATGGACAAAATGTATTTTATTTTCTCTAAACATTCCAATTTTGTTAAGGATAACTTACATTTATAAATCATACTTGCCGTTCTGTCCAGCCTCCCCCTCCCCCCCCAAAAAAAAAGAAAATACATATTTAGTATTAAGGATAATAATAATGATGTGCTAGATAATGTATAATGTATTATAAATTTGACATTCTTTTGTGATTATGGTGATTTTTGAACATATTTTTTATCAGGACTTAATCTATAGACCGAGACTTTCTGCTACTGCTCTTTCAAATCTTATATCCATATGAATAGATTTGTGAGACCTACAAGAGTGCCTTAATGGAGATGGACAATTTTGTGTGTATTGGAAGCTGGAATCCTTGTAAAACATTTCATATTGAAGAATAATTTAGGATCAACTTTGTCCCTGAGAATCATTTCTGGGGTGGTGATTAGTTACCTGCAAATGACAGAGTTACACCACTTACAGTAAGTGCATGCCAAATTATGAACATTAGCATGATCAGTAATAAACAACTATTCCATTTGTTTTTTATTTGTAACTTTTAGTTTATAACTTGTAAGTTATATCATAGAACAATATACTATACAATGACTTTATCTGTCATACAGTGGGAGAACCTTTAGGGTACATACCCACTGGCATTTAAACTATGCTGTTTCCATGCATTTCTAATACATGTAAAATACATGTAACACTAAAAATCAGTCCATACCCATCTGCGTTTTAACTTTCATTACAAAGATTGTTTGTTCCTTTTTCTTGCATTTTCTGTGTTTCATCACATTGGAAACTGTAGAAGAGACAAGTAATACACTTATCAAACACATATTGAACATGGTTATGCTTGAAATGTGTTTTAGCATTAATTACTGCATCTGAAATGACAGTAGATGTAACCTAAAGGTGTTTTATAACACATTAAAAATGTATGTTCTAGACTGCCTAAGGGCCCCTGTGACAAGTTCTTTGATTCGCGCCACAACAGTATAAGGTTGTAGATCCATAATTTTCAAAAGAATTGCCTCCTTGATACAAAGTGCTGAAATAATTTCTATGTTGAGACGTGTCATAGGAGTACTGTAAAATGGTTGCTTAAATTGTGAATATTAAGGTAATGTCACTGGCCCGGGTTGCATAATGGGGATCTTTTAGATGGCTATTGATTCTCACTCTATCAGAGCACAATACTTGACACTGGACCTACTTTTTAACTATTATTATTATCATCATTTGTAGGGTGCCACATGAAGTCAGCTGTGCCATAGACAGGGCAAACAACAAGACAGTATATGGTATAACAGTACAATACAGTAAACAAATAACACTACAACTCTCAACACAGCTACTGGGTGCAAGGGGTATACATGGTGAAACCTGCGCCCAATAGAATGGGCGAACTAACTGGTTTAGAGTCACTGGAAGCGGTGCAAAGACAATGGAGGAGTGGAGTCATTAGGCAGAGAACCCAAGGAGAAGGTGCGCAGTGTAGCTGGTGAGCAAACGACAGCCTGTAACAAGCATTGGACAGAAACCTTGTCGAAGTCAGCAAATTGGATAAAGTCATTTCAATTAAAATCGAGCAAACTTGGTTGTCTTTGTCTGAAAAGATGCGTACTGTACGCTACGGCGTACAAGGGCACGCTACGGCGTGGAAGGGCGTACGCAGCTACTACATGTGGCAGCAACAGTATTTGGTCTTTTACCATACATTTGCACAAACACGCATACTACTAAAATAGTACACATTAATGGTAGTTGCAACACATATAATATAGTAGTATTTATGTGTTATAATATAAGTTATATGCACATTAGTGAAATATATGGAACAGGTTGAAGGAATCATATCATGTGTGGTATAATAAACCTCTTAACATTTGCTACTGTTTGGTTCACTCTGCGAAGGAATCGCAGAGTGCATACACAAGTTATGAATGATAGGGAATTATGAACTACTTAAGACTAAGGAATCTTGGCGGGAAGAGCAGAGCATACCCCCTGGAGAGATGACCCCCTCCTTTGGATTCCTTAGGATGAACTAGCCAATGATTGACAACCCCTTGGACCTTCCTGAAACCTGAAGAAGAGCAAGCTATACCATCTTCATTGTATTACTGTGTTTCTGTGTGCATATAAGCAGCAGCTTCACATCTAGTGTTCAGACATCTTGTCCCCAGACTTCAGGATTGAATGACTGCACACTGGATCCAGAGCGCCTGCGATAAGTAACGGCTGTACTTATTATTACTATTTCGCTTGAATTATTCTGCTACTTTTTGAGAATAAATCTTAGTGCTTTGGAAACACAAATCGAGGTTCGACAATCGTTATTGGTCAGCGACAATACGCACTTAACAATTTGGGGGCTTGTCAGCTTTGGAGGTTTCGTTGCCGATGATACGCAAGACCAACGGATTTTGGTTCCGCAACAAAGGGTGGAGACGCGTCATAAATGGGTAAGAACGCAATGTGTTCAAAACCTGAATTTTACTCTGTGTTGTGAAACCGAATGTCCGTTTTGCATTGTCTAGGGCACGCTAACTAGAACCTAGGGACAAAAGAGAAAACTTTCTTTTTACTATCATTGTGCGTTTTAACTGTATTACAGTGCATAGCGTATGTGTATTTCTGGCTGTGCGTACGCAAACTTCCGGTAGATTTGCCACGTGGTTAAACAATCGTTTTGATAGCTATTATACATGCATAGTATAATTACTTGTGAAAGCCTCTGAGACATTATTACTATTGGTGGGAACTTTTGATTTTCTGCGCAGAAAAGGTGTATAGTGTGTGATTTTGTAACGTAGATACACTGTTTACTATTCATTGTGCTCAGTTGCTGTCTGATGAGGCAGATTGCCCAACTGAAGGACAGTATACAGGGCAGGTATACCGAATGCGAAAACTGGGTTTTCGCAAAGCGCTACCAATAGATCGCAAGGTTTGCTAATAATTAGTATTGGTAGGCAGTGCGATCTAACCGCACCGTTAGTGCGAATTGGTGAAGCAGCTAGGAGGAATTATACTGGAAAGGCAGGTTGATTTTATCAACTTGCGCTCCCAGCGATAATAAACTCAGCAGATTTTTGTGGTGAGCCAGGGGCCCACAGTGATATTTCTGTATTAGGGGTCCTCGCCTGGTGCGAGAAAGAAGCGAATGGACGCAACTAATGGAAATACGTTCACCAGGCATTAGAGATCTCTAGCGGTGATTGTAGCAACAGGGTTGAAATTGTTGGGTGGAAAGAACAGAGCATTGCGGTGTGTCTGTTCCACAGAAAAGAGTATTGTTGGCCGGAAGGAACAGAGCATTGCGGTGTGTCTGTGTTCCGTGTAGATTGGTGTTGTTCAACATGGGTGCTAAGCATACGCTAGAGATGGCCAGTATACTGCCTAAGGAAGGTCCTACTGGTTCAGCGAGATTTCTCATGTGTAAGAAATATGGTGCATACGCAACTGCGTATTGCGACACGTGGGTCAAGATGACCAAAGATTGTGATAGGCCTTTCCCAACAATAGGGAGTTTTAATGCAGAGGCACTAAATACTGTAAAAGATAAAGTATGGTTGATTAAGTCAACGAAAGTGAGAAATAAACATAATGATTGTTTAAAATTGTGGCAAATGGAAGGTAACACGTGGCAGAGCAGCGAATGCACCGCGGAAGTAGGCGTGGCGAAAAGCGCGCACAGGGCGGAAGTAGCCGTTGAGAAGCGTGGCGAACTCAGCGCAAGCGCGCCCCCGCTCCCTTATGTGGCGGGAGGGGTAAGTACAGCCGTAAAACTGAGAAAAGGAAAATTGCTAAGTTATATCCTGTTTTAAGTCAGTTCAAAACAAATGTATCAGAAGATGAAGATGAACCCACTGTGATTTCAGCCATTGCTCATGCTGTTAATATGCTAGAGGTTCAGCGTAAGTATGGGAAAGGAGCAATGGCTGAGATAGGTGAGAGTAGTGTGATCACTAGGAGTGATAGCATTCTAAATCTTGAAACAGCAGATCCGGTAGTGACTTCTGAAACCAGTGAACCAGTGGGTGCGTACCCAGTCCGCACAATATCAGTTCCCAATGGGAAACCGGATAAGGATGGTGTAGTTCCTTTAAGAAATGTTACAATGCATTGTCCTTGGACTAGATCAGAGTTACGTTCCATTATGACTAAATTCCCAGATCCTAGAAAAGAGTTGGCAAAATGTCAGAAATTTGTTAAAGACTTAGGAAATGCACACGAACCAACCAATAAGGATTGGCGTGTAGTGTTGAGGGCGTGTCTTCCTCCCCATACTGACATATAAAAATTTATTAGAGATTGTTTGTTGGACGAAGATGACACCTTGACTGATGAGATTAACCAAGAAAATATAGAACAAATTGTCAAACACTTAGCCATCTATTTTCCAGTAGTAGTAAATTGGAGTAAGATTTTCACCATAAAACAAAAGGATAGTGAAACAGCCTCAGATTACTTTGCTAGAGCTATAGCAGTGATAACATGGTTTACTGGGATATCCAACATAGGTGAGGACCCACATCACAGAGAGGTAGCTGTAGGAGTATTAATGGCCTTAGAGAAAATTTAAAGACGAGAGTACAAACCACATTACCTAATTGGAGAGACATCACAGTAGATTCTCTTAGGGAGTCTGCTGTGGAGCATGACAAGAACCTTTTTAGAAAAAAGGAAGAGAAAAGTGATAGGTTAATGACGGTAAGTATACAGGCTCTAGAGGGAGTGCATACACGACCACCAGCATACAACCCATATAACAAGCAACCTAAAGTGATCAAGTGTTTCAACTGTAATGAGGAAGGACATTACATGAGAGATTGTAAAAAGGAAAGATTCAATGCACAGAGGGGTGGGTCACGTAGATATCCTCCAAGGAGGAATTCACATGGATTAGAAGACTCACATCTACCCGCGCATGTTACAGCAGAAAATGCTGCGCGGGAAAGCAATAGTCAGCGCTAGAGGTCAGGTCATACCTGTAGTCTACAGCCAGTGAGGTTAACTGAGAGTCAGAGAGAAGAACCAACAATGATAGTTGACATAGCTGGTAGGAAACAAACTTTTCTTGTAGATACAGGGGCGGCCCGATCTGTAATAACCTCTCCTTTCAATCTACAGGTGACCAGTAAAACTATTCCAGCTATGGGGGTAATGGGAAAAGTGTTACATTATCCTCTAAACCCGCTGAAGTTACTATCGGGCCTCAGCATACTAAGCATTTGTTTCTCTTGGCTGCAGCGGCTCCTACTAACTTGCTAGGGAGAGACTTGCTATGTAAAATGGGATGTGTCATATACTGTACTTCAGATGGTGTGTTCCTAGATATACCCGAGAAGGTCGCTCATGAGGTACAGGACATATTGGACACCCCTCAAAGGTTAATGTTACACTCTACTGTTATAGAACACAGTACATCTCAAGTAAAGGGGATGTTGCTGGAAATACCAGGTTCACTATGGACCAGAGATGGACAGGACACTGGACTGATGGCAAACGTAGCCCATGTCATGGTCAATCTAAAAAGTGGTAGGATAGCTCCAAAAATCCCACAGTATCCATTAAAACCGGAGGTGGAACTAGGGGTATATCCTGTTATTGAAAGGCTGTTACAACAAGGGATTTTAATTCGTACAGCCAGTACAGCAAATAGTCCCATTTTCCCTGTGAAGAAGAGTGGGGGGAGGGGCTATAGATTAGTCCAGGACTTAAGGGGAATCAATAAAGTTGTTGAGAGCTAATTCCCCGTAGTGCCGAATCCAGCTGTCATCCTCATGCAGATTCCACCGTCTGCTAGTCACTTTACTGTCATTGACCTATGTTCTGCTTTCTTCTCAGTCCCTCTTCACCCTGACTGCCAATACATTTTTGCATTCTCCTACCGGGGAGTGCAATACACATGGACCGACTACCCCAGGGGTTCATTGATAGCCCCAGTATTTTCTCCCAAGCCTTACATGACTGTTTGCAATCCTTTAAACCCCACAATGGGTCAGTTCTAATTCAATATGTGGACGATTTGTTGCTGTGCTCTGATTCTTTTATGTCATGTTTACATGATACTAAATAGTTGTTGCTTCATCTTTCACAAACAGGGCACAAGGTGGCAAAGGATAAATTACAGCCATGTCAGACTAAGGTCAAATACTTACGACACTGCCTCACTAAGGGGCTAAGACACCTGACAACCGACAGGATTGAGGCCATACAACACATGACTCTGCTGCAGGGCCAGAAGCAGATTCGTACTTTCCTGGGGATGTGTGGATACTGTAGATCCTGGATCCCAGGTTTTTCTATTCTGGCATTACCATTGCAGGAGCTAGTCTCTTCCTCAAAACCAGAACGTGTCGTACACACAGAAGAGTCAGAGCAAGCATTCTTTAACCTTAAAGATAGTCTGACTAGAGCACCTGCATTGGGAATACCTGATTATGAAAAGCCTTTTGAGCTATACTGTACAGAAGCTGATGGTTGTGCAGCAGGTGTCCTCACACAGAAACATGGTGACGCTAGCAGACCGGTAGCATACTACAGTGCACAATTGGACAATGTGGCAAGATCACTCCCAATATGTCTCAGAAGTGTAGCAGCAACTGCTCTTCTGGTAAGTAAGAGCGAGGACATAGTATTAGGGCATAATTCAACTGTCTATACATCCCATGCTGTATCAGCTCTGTTAAATTCAGCCCAAACCAGACATGTTTCTTCAGCTAGATTCACAAAGTGGGAACTAGCCCTGATGGCACCCTCAAACATCACCATCAAACGATGTAGCACCTTAAATCCAGCTACATACCTTCCATATGTGTCTCTAGAGACACAAAGGGTGGGAGGTGAGGAGACCCTGGTTGATGAGTTAGGCAAGAGTACTGACACGCATGACTGTATGGAACACCTGAATCAGACCTTTACTGCAAGGCCCGACATACGTGACACCCCCTTAGAAAATGTAGATTTTACGTTTTATACAGATGGGAGTTGTCATAGACAGACAGAGACGGGAGAGCTATGTACTGGTTACGCGGTTGTAGATCAGGATGTGGTAGAAGCTGAACCCCTTGGTCCACCCCACTCAGCCCAGTGGCGAAACTAGTAGCATTAAGGAGAGCGTGTGAGTTGGCAGAGGGTAAATCAGCCAATATATATTCTGACTCTAGGTATGCCTTCGGGGTAGTGCACGATTTTGGGGCCCTTTGGCGTCTTAGAAACTTTACGACAGCAGCAGGTACACCAGTGGCACACTCACAACACATAAAAGGACTTCTGACAGCGATACAGTTACCCAGAACAGTAGCCGTCATAAAGTGCAAAGCCCATACCTTTGAAAAAGACCCAGTGTCATTGGGCAACAACAGGGCAGACAAAGCTGCTAAATGGGCAGCAGGGCAACCTATGACTGTATCAACCGAGACTATGATGGTTTTTCAGACATTAGACATGCAGAAATTAATTGAAATGCAAGATTTGTGCACCCTGCAGGAAAAGGCGGTCTGGAAGGCGAAGGGATGTGGTCAAGAGTACTCAGGACTCTGGAGGGATGGACAAGGTAAGCCTGTAGCTCCCTGAACGTACTATCTAAGCATGGCTGAAGCAGCACACGGCCTGACTCACCTGGGTAAAGAAGGTATGTGCAAACTGGTGAGAGCATACTGGTGTGCTCCCGGATTTTCCTCTCAGGCTGGTAAGAAAGCAATGTCATGTCTTACTTGTTTGAGGAAAAATGTCGGGAAAACTATTCCAACTGAGCCATCCCACATCCCTCCTACAGACGGACCTTTTCAGGTAATAGAAATTGACTATATCCAATTACCATCGTGCAGGAATCTAAAGTATGTGTTAGTTTGTATTGATGTGTTTTCCAGTTGGGTAGAAGCATATCCGGCAGCCACTAATACTGCTGTGTTCACTGCAAAGAAAATTGTACAAGACTTTATATGTAGGTTCGGTATCCCTAGAATCATTGAAAGTGATAGGGGTACCCACTTTACTGGTGATATCTTCCAAAATATGTGTAAACTCATGGGAATCGGTAGCAGACTTCACACCCCTTACCGACCACAAGCCAGTGGTAAGGTGGAGAGAGTAAATGGTACTATAAAGAACAAGCTTGGTAAGGTAATGGCTGAAACTGGGTTGGCATGGCCTAAGGCTTTGCCATTGGTCCTCCATAGCATTCGGACCACTCCTAGACCTCCTCTTAATCTGTCCCCCTTTGAGATACTGTTCGGACGACAACCTCATTTGATCGTGAGTCCACAAGACGACTTGAAGTGTAATAATGAAGTGACTGTGCAATATCTTATAAGAATGAGTAGACAGCTAAAGCAACAGCAACAGAAACTAAAAATGCTGTCACCTGGTATGCCAGAAACAAACTGTCATGATGTTGAACCTGGCGACTATGTTATGATCCGCAATTTCTTACGTTCAGGTTGTTTAACAGACCGTTGGGAAGGCCCGTACCAAGTGCTGCTGACCAGTACTACATCACTGAAGGTTGCCGAGAGAGACACTTGGATCCATTCCACCCACTGCAGGAGAGTCCATAATCCAGAGAAAGTGCAAGATAAAACTGAGATCGACGACATAGATCTGTCACTTGTGAGTCTGTTCCGGGAGACCTAAAGCCTGCAGTCGAGACACCTGAACCAGAGACGTTGCCCCAGAACTATCTTTCCAGCGATGGAGTGGCGGTTTTTGTTTTTCTTTTGTTCCAGGATTTTCCTTGTTTTTACTCTTTCTAGGACATTCTATTTTTGTGAAGGAGGATGGAGGACGGAGGAGAGTTCTGGTAGTGATACGGATGAAATGGAGGCAGAGAAAAAGTTATTAGAATACTCGGAGCAGCCCATTATCAAGCTTGGTTCGGGGGTTATGAAAAGGTCTGCTAGCTCAGGAACTCGGAGGCAGTGTGAGGGGCTATTGTCTGATGAGTATTGTATATGCAAGTTCTGCGACTCCCTAGTTGAAGAGAGATGCATCCAACGATGCCAGTCCCCCAGTACTCTGAATATAGGCGGGCATCCTTTGGAGGATTATCAGTCCCTGGTGGGTAAGGTGCTAAACCAAACCGAGTGTTGGGTGTGCTCTCACGTGCCGCAAGGGCAGCATAATATAGGACTAGTGCCATTCCCTCTAAACATATCCCAAGTGCTCGAATTGAGGGGTGGGAGGCCCATAGAGGGGAGGTACAATAACACTAGGTCCCCTAGTCTGATGCTTCGACAATACTTTATAGACAGATCTTTGCTGTGCCTAAATATCTCTCATGCAAAACGTCTGGAGAATTGGGAAGCTGACCCATCAGATCAGACAATGGCTCGCCACACTCATTTTAGAGGGAGACTCACAAGGTCACCAATAGGCAGGAATGCTGATGGAAGTCACAAACTAGGGCGGATAACCAAACATAAGAAAGTAGCCATTGGAAAAGTCTCTATAGATAATTGTAAGAATGTCATCCATGCTGACACGTGTCTGGAGCAAATGAAGACACTAGGCATGGGTAGTTTTATCAAAACTCTGTGTGATATAATTAATAGGCATACTGTTCCTTATGTTCTCCCTGATGATGTGTATTTTGTTTGTGGAAGGAAAGCTTATTCCTGGGTGACTCCGAGTTCCAAGGGCTTGTGTTTCTTAGCTAAACTGGTTCCTGAAATCATGACTATTACTCATGAAGAAATGGTTGGTATTCACAAGACTACATCACCACCATACATACACACACAGTATGAACACCGTGGCAAGAGAAATATGATTCCTGGTGAGGAACCCATAGCTACAAAATTGATTAGTGAAACTGCTGGTTTTCAAGTTATGGTAGCCCTAGATCTCACCAGGACCGCTCGGGGAACATTAAACTTTAAATATATCCAAGACCTAGCTAAATTAATAGATAATATCACCGAGATGTATGATGACACTTTCAGGTATACTGGAAGGGAGCTACAAGCGTACAAGAAGGAGTTGGTGCAACATAGACTGGTACTAAATTATCTTACCTCTATTACGGGTGGGTACTGTGTGACACTGGCCACCCAGTTCGGTGTCAAATGTTGCACGTACATCACCAATAATACGGATGACGCGAAAGAGGTTATAGACCGGAAGATGGATGAAATTTTGCAACTAAAATGGGAATTTCGAAAGAACCATAATTCTTCGTTATATGAGGTCGGGGAAAAGGTGGCAGGTTGGTTCTCGTGGTTGAACCCTGTGAAATGGTTCTCCGGTCTCGGGGAGTGGGTACAGGAAATGGTTGCTAGTGTAGGTAAGCTCCTACTCCTTATACTGGGTGTCATCTTAGCAATTGGTTTAGTTGTCAAATGTGTTCCCTTTTTTTTGAAGGGTGAAAAAAAGTCTCATAGGAGTAACACTGAGATCATGGTCTGTGAAGAAGTATTGTATAATCCTGAACTTGAAACGGTGATTGGGTGATAGTTTGTTACACTATCAAAGGGTGGAGCTGTCGAAGTCAGCAAATTGGATAAAGTCATTTCAATTAAAATCGAGCAAACTTGGTTGTCTTTGTCTGAAAAGATGCGTACGGTACGCTACGGCGTGGAAGGGCGTACGCAGCTACTACATGTGGCAGCAACAGTATTTGGTCTTTTACCATACATTCGCACAAACATGCATACTTGTAAAATAGTACACATTAATGGTAGTTGCAACACATAGTTATGTCGAAATATAGTAGTATTTATCTGTTAAAATATAAGTTATATGCACATTAGTGAAATATTTGGAACAGGTTGAAGGAATCATATCATGTGCGGTATCATAATAAACCTCTTAACATTTGCTACTGTTTGGTTCACTCTGAGAAGGAATCACAGAGTGCATACACAAGTTATGAATGATAGAGAATTATGAACTACTTAAGACTGAGGAATCTTGGCGGGAAGAGCAGAGCATACCGTCTGGAGAGATGACCCCCTCCTTTGGATTCCTTAGGATGAACTAGCCAATGATTGACAACCCCTTGGACCTTCCTGAAACCTGGACCAATAGAAGCAAGCTATACCATCTTCATTGTATTACTGTATTTCTGTGTGCATATAAGCAGCAGCTTCACATCTAGTGTTCAGACATCTTGTCCCCAGACTTCAGGATTGAATGACTGCACACTGGATCCAGAGCGCCTGCGATAAGTAACGGCTGTACTTATTACTATTTCGCTTGAATTATTCTGCTACTTTTTGAGAATAAATCTTAGTGCTTTGGAAACACAAATAGAGGTTCGACAATCGTTATTGGTCAGCGACAATACGCACTTAACAACATTATCGACAATTCTTATATTTTGGAGGATCGTTTTTCAAGGTATTGAGACGACATACTATAACATAATTTGATATACATCAGTACTCTCTAAGAAGGATTGCATGTCCGTTAGTTGTATGAACACATCAAGACTACATGCTTTGTAGAGGATCCCTTATGAAGGAGAAACATCAGGTGAAATTTTATCACCTTCCTTTAGGATCCCTAACTGCCCGGTTTAATAGCTATTACACTGCGGATTATTAGGACTATTATCCATTGCGGATTTTGAATTTATATTGTTTTTTATATTGCAATTTTATTTATTGATATATATATTTTTTTTTTTTTTGTAAATCTCTTTTTTATTGAAAGATTGAACAGCTTTTACAAACATATCTATTTTGCATAGAACAATGCATTAAGGATATTCAGAAATCTTACATAAAGACACATGTACATGAACACGATTCGACAGTAGTTCAGCATAAAAATAAAGTACCATTTAGTATTCAATAATACATCATGTAGGGATGGGGGCAAGACAAAGAGGAATAGAGAGAGGGAGAGAAAGGTAGAGCGGGAGGGGGGGGAGAGAGTAAGGGGGGTTCATTTATTCCACTGAGGATATAGTGGTGAATCCTTGAATTCGAGCCACTCAAACCATATGTAATGATATTCCCTGTATTTGTCCTTTGAGGAATAGAGTATGTCGTCCATTATTCTATAGGATTCTATTCGGGCAAACCATTCTCTAATGGTAGGGATATTCGGGGATCTCCAATGTACTGGAATCACGGCCTTTGCCGCGTTGCTAAGGTTTTTAATTGTTGATTTTTTGTATTTAGAGATTGTCATTTTATTTTAATTCAATAACCAGTATTTGGGGCAATTGGGTGGCTCAACGCCCGTTATTTCTTTAGTAATTAGAAGGACTGCATCCCAAAAAGTTCTAAGAGCTATGCATTCCCACCATACATGTAACGGAGTGCCCGGCGCCGACATACATCGCCAGCACACGTTCGACATTCCAGGAACCATCCTAGCCAGCAAGCTAGGACATCTATACCATCTAGTCATCACCTTATACTGTTTTTCCACCACCCGTATACTGACCGAGCTCGACTGGGTGCGTAAGAAGATATCTTTCCATTCTTGTTCAGATATCGAGCAAGTCAGCTCCCTCTCCCAGTGTCGTATTAAGGTGGGTTGTTTATTAAAGGTGTATTCAATGAGATTACCATAGATGAGAGATAGAGTATGTCTAGGATATAGCGGAGAGGTACATAAAGATTCAAACTGTGTAAGCGGCCGCCCCACAGACTCCCGTACCTCCAAGGATCCGAGAAAATGGCGGAGCTGTATGTATCTCCAAATCTCCGCATTCGGAAGTTTCCATTTAGATTGGAGATCGGCGAAAGGCAAGACCCCAGACGCGTCCACCAGCTGGCCAACCCTGCGGAGCCCCGCCCCAATCCAATGTCTGAACGTCTGTCTAGCAAGTCCTGGGGGAAACCCCGGGTTGTCAAATATCGGGGTCAAAGGTGAGTGTCGTGAGGAGATGTGGGGAACCGAGCGCAATCTGGCCCATCTAGCCAGAGTTGGTGTAACAGTCGGGTGAATGACTTTAGGGAGTGGGTGCAGCCATGTTGAAAATTGAAGTGCCTTGCCTGCAACGTAGCTCTCGATCCAGACCCACTGTTTGTCCAGTCTCTGTCTCGTCCAGTCCACCACCCTATTTAACATAGCCGCATCGTAATATAATGCAAAGTTGGGGAGTTGTAGTCCCCCAGCGTGCTTGCGCATATAAAGTGTATCATGTTTAAACCGGGGGCGTCTACCCTTCCACACAAAATCCCTGACTGCTTTATGTAACGTCTTAAACCAATAAGTGGGGAGGTGTATGGGGAGCGTTTGAAGCAAGTAGAGGATCCGTGGTAATACATTCATTTTAATCACATTGACTCTGCCTATCAGGGAAAAGCCCTTTGGGCACCAGTTTCTCAAGTCCCTACAAATTGAGCTGGTGATAGGAGTAAAATTGTCTTCAAAAATCTTTGTGTTGTCTTTGTTGATAAACACCCCCAAATATTTGAGTCGTGATGGATGCCACGTGAATGAGAATGCTGGCTTCAGGCCTTCAACTACTGCCTCGGGCGCAGAGATGTTGAGAGCTACCGATTTTGAGTAGTTAATTTTAAAGCCAGATAGCTCGCCATATTGCTGAAATTCTGATAGTAAATTAGGGATCGAAACCACAGGGTTAGTGAGTATTGCCAGGAGGTCATCCGCGAATAGGGCCAATTTAAAGCTTTTGTCCTCCATCTGTAGACCAGAGATATCAGGGTTTGCCCGGATAGAGCGGGCCAATGCTTTCATACACAAGATAAAAATCAAAGGAGACAAAGGACATCCCTGTCTGGTACCGTTAGATATTATAATGGGTTCTGATAGTTCCCCATTTACTCTGACCCTTGCAGTTGGCTGCGTATACAAGGCGGCAATTCGAGCCATACTCCGAGGGCCTAAGCCCATGTGACTAAGTACCCCCTTCATAAATTCCCAATCTACTCTGTCAAATGCCTTTTCGGCATCTGTGGATAGTAAAACTGTTGGGATATTGGCAGTATGTGCATATTGTACTAAATTGATTATCTTAGTGGTGTTGTCCCTCGCCTCCCTCCCTGGAACAAACCCCACCTGGTCAGAGTGAATGATTTGGGTCAAATATGGTTTTAATCTATTTGCTATCAGCTTAGCGTAAAGCTTAATGTCCCCATTAAGTAGAGAGATGGGCCTATAACTAGCACATGAAGCTGGATCTTTCCCTTCTTTTGGCAATACGGTAATCTGAGCAGCTAGCGTTTGAGGGGAAAAGTGTTTCTGGGCAGAAATAGAGTTAAAGGCCTGTAGCAAGAGAGGGGCTAGCTGTGCTTTGAAAGTTTTGTAGTAAAGAATGGTGAAACCATCCGGCCCCGGGCTTTTCCCTGATGGTGTCGTCTTGATCGCCTCTTCCAGTTCCTCGATCTTAAAGGGTTCTTCTAATAATTGTACGGCATCCTCATCTAATGTGGGAAAATCTATGCGCTTAAGGTATTCTGCTATGCGAGCCTGTTTGGTCGGGTGGTTGGCTGTGTTCAGCGTGTCGAACAAATTGTAAAGCTTAGTGTAATAGGTCTGGAACGCCCCAGCAATATCAGTGGTGTGAACTAGTGTGGACCCTGCGTCTGTCTTAATCTGAGGAATATATAGTTGGGCTCTCTGTTTGCGCAGAGCACGCGCCAGAAGCTTCCCTGGTTTATCTCCCCACTGATAAAACTGGTTCTGACATCTACGTAGGTCGTGTTTAATTTTATCTGACATTAATTGGTTCAGAGTCTTCCTGGTTTCTGTCAATTCTGTCATAACAGAGGGATCTAAGAAAGATTTGTGTCGAGTTTCTAGTGTCTTGATTTTTTCTAGGAGTGAGTCCCTATATGCTATTCTTTCTCGCTTTCTGATCGCACCTATTTGGATAAGTTTACCTCGTATAACGCATTTATGAGCTTCCCATAAAGATATCTTTGAAATGTCAGGGGTGTCATTAGTCTGGACATAATCCGTAATGGCCTCTTCTATCACTGTCTTGTTATTGCGCTTCCTGGATTAAGAGCTCGTTTAGCCTCCAGGTGAAAGGTCTACTTCCTGTCCTGGAAATAGAGAGCGTCAGATACACCGGCGCATGGTCAGACCATGTAATCTGGCCTATTGCTACTTCTGATATCAGGGGCAAATGGTTGTGAGTAAGAAAGAAATAGTCCAGTCTCGAATATGTATTATGTGGGTGCGAAAAGAAAGTATAGTCGCGGTCTGTGGGGTGTTTGAGACGCCATGCGTCGACCAGCTGGTGTTCGTGCAAAGTACGTCTTACCCTTCGATACAGCTTACCGGCCAATCTAGCAGATCCCGAAGATGAGTCCGTCGGGGGATGCAGAACCCAGTTGAAATCTCCGCCTGTTATGGTGATGCCTTTCTTCATCGATTCCACTTTATCCAGAAGCTTTTCTAGAAATACAGGTTGATTAGAATTCGGACCATAGATGTTGACAAACGTATACATTTGGGAGGAGATTGTACATGTCACTGCCAGGCCTCTGCCTTCTTGTAATGTATGTGAGTCTATATTCTGAACAGGTAGACGACTAGACATGAGAATTGCCACTCCCAAGGACTTGTTTCCTGCATTATCACTTGTGAAGACATACGGGAACTGGCGACTGTGCAACCTTGGAGCAAAACCTTGTTTAAAATGGGTTTCCTGTATGAAGGCTACGTCAATTTTTTTAGCTATGAGGTCGCGCAATAGACGGGACCGTTTTTCGGGGATATTCAAACCCTTGACATTAAGGGTAACACATTTGAGTCTACCCACCATTGCCAAGCAGTTCTAAGTGATTACATGTGTACCACCACAAAGGGGAAAGAGGTATGAACCCGTAAGTAGATTGTAGTTGGGGAAAGTTAGAAAAAGTAGGGATAAGAGGGAAGGAAAGAGGGTCAGGAAGCCATAAATGCTTAAACTGAAGTATCAGTATCAACAGAGAACTAAGAATCTTTGGCACGTTTATAAGACCGTTCCGGCAAACCATGTAGGACCGTGGTCCAGACATGACCCGGAATATAACACTCGGTCTTAGAGCCCTGAGGAGAACAGCAAACAGCAACAATCAAACAAACATAAATAAATGTTCCGCACCTCACCCCCAGCAGAGCCCTGGGTGATCTCAACCCAGGCCCTTGCCCAGCAGAGAGGCGCAGAACCTACACTGCACATATGTACTAACAAATCTAATTTTGTGAAACATTAAGCATGAACACATAACTTATCAAAAATACTTGAACAATATAACAGTAGAAAACTTTAGAGAACTTTTAGAAAAATGATGATGGGCTAAACAGATCAATAATGGACACCAGCAGTTTAGAATAGCACATTAGGGATGAAGAGTATAAAATAGACAAAAATAAAATAAGGATATTAAGGATATTCTCGCCCAAGGAAAACAGTCTACAATAGAAGGCCTTCAACAGGGTCTTAGGAGAGGTCTTCCTCCGAGGAGTGGATATTCGCACTCAGTTGTGCATGATCAAGTGTTCCCTTGCGCCTGCTGATTTAAACGCTTTTGCGGTGACCGTTTAGATCTACTTGAAAGTTGGAATCTATCGTCGTGTTGTGCCTCCATTACCGGGTATAGACGTTGATGGGACTCCTGCCATTCAGCTAGAGCAATTAGTGGAATGCTCAAGGTGGAGCAGAAGTCCGGCAAGTCCGGCGGAATCCTGAGGACTGCTGACTTTCCCTCATGTGTAACTTGCAGTTGGAGCGGAAAGCCCCATCTGTATTTAATTGATTTTTTCCGGAGCTCCTCCGTGAGGGGTTTAAGCTGCCTCCGAAATTGTAGAGTTTGCCAGGAGAGGTCTTGGAATATGTGGATTTCCTGACCGTTGAACTCCAATCCTTGGAGACCCCTTAGCTTGCGTACAATCTCATCCTTCTGCGTGTAGTAATGGAGTCGGCATATAACATCTCTAGGCCTTTCCGTTGGGGCCCCCCTTGGGCGTAGTGCCCTATGCGCTCTGTCAAATACAATTGTATTGTCTGATGGTAATTCCAGGACCTCATTGAACACCTTTGTCAAAGCGTCTATCAGGCCCTGTGGGGGGACATCCTCCGGCAAACCCCGTATTCGTAAGTTGTTCCGTCGACCCCTATTATCTAAATCATCTATCTTTTGCTGGAATCCTTGCAGAGCCTTAGCTTGTTCCGCCACCGTCTTTTCTAGAGCTGTAACACGTTCATCTCCCTTTTCCTTGTGTTCTTCAAGGGCCACCAGGCGATGGCCAAGGTGGGCGATGTCTGCTTGCAGTGTGGCCACTTCTTGGTGGACAATCTCTTGCAATTTTGCTTCCAGCGCTTCAAAATCTTTTTTGGAGGGTAGCTCTTGCTTAGTCGGGAGAGACTTAAGCATTTGTAGGACCTGTGACAGATCCTGTTGATCTGCTACCCCAGTCCCCTTCTGACGGTGTGTGTCATCCTGGCGTGTGTCAGGCGATGTTGAGCCAGAAGCAGCAGAAGGAGATGTCATCTCTGGTTCTTCCACGGCCACAGGAATTTGTAAATATGAGCGAAGATCGGAACGTTGAGGGGTCTCCTGGGGTTTTTTATGGTTTTTTTTGGCCGAGCTTTTTCGGTCTTTGCCCATCAAGGCGATCCTAAGCGTGTTCAGCGACTTGTTCAAAGTATAATAATCATTGCAGGTAGTACATACTGTTGTGGTAAGATTGCCGCTATCTGCGTCTCCTCATGATTGGTCTAGGCAGCCATCCCGCAGAACGCGTCCCGCAGTCTGTTTAAAGGAATATTACAGTATGTCCAGTGCGCCCCTGTCTGGCCAGAGAGCTAACCTCCATAGAACAGACTTGAAGAATTTATGTACTGGTAGATTGGATGGGTAATGTAGTAACGGAAAACTGCCACCAGATGTCAGTGTTGCTACATCAGAGTAAATGTTTCCACTGAGAGAGGCCTGTTTGCAGGTGAATCTATTCTTTCTGTGGATCTGTATTTCAAAGCTGCTATCTGTGGAGGACTAACCTCCCTCAGCCAGACAATATAGATAGATAGTTAACTTGTACCTTGAGGCCAAAGTGACAGCATCTGGGATCTGGTTCTGGTCTGTGTTGTGGCAGGTGCTGAGGCGCTAGCAGGCAGATAGCTTAGTTTGCCCCGCTGGATCAAAAGAGCCGACAGACTCTGGCACTCCCGGCGGCGCCACCGCGACCACCCACAGCCTCACCTCCGTGGTTCAGGGGAGCGCTGGAGGGTCTCTCCTTCCGCTTACGAATATCGGCAGCTGCGCCTGCAGGGCTGTCCCGCCGAGAAGGACTCCGCCTGGACCCCCGATAGACCGGAGCTGCTGGACACCCGCCGGAGAGGTAAGCCTTGGCTAGACTTACTGGTGGTGATCAGTCTCTGGAAGACACGAGGCGGGTTAGGCCGCACTCCCAGGTATCGGATGTAGGGCAGAGCCTCGGGTGTCTGAGGGCTCAGATTGCCGCTTGGGTGCACCGTGGAACAATTCCGCCCACGTGTGGATTGTGAGCGCACCCCTGTATTGGATATTGAGGTGTTCTATGTGGTTTGGAGCAGGAGCTCACTCCTAACGCGGCTGACTCGAATGGCCGCCAAGCCACGCCCCCCTATTGATATATATTTTATTTTATTTATTGTTAAGTATGGCCATACTATTATCTTGGTTTTAAGTTCATTTATTAATAAATATCTACTATAGAGATATTTGTGGTTGTTGTGCCTGTTTAGGATGCGATAGGTAATGAGAACAGGAGGGAAGAGGGCCCTGCTCACTAGAGCATACAACTTAAAGGGAAAGGGACAGACAAACAGTTGACACATGGGGGTGAGCCAATGTAAGGGGGTGTTCCTAGTTATCTAGGCTTCACAGTTCCTAGTTTTTGCTAACTAAGTAACGTAGTGAAATATATGATGTATTATATGGGTCAATAATGAAATATCTGACATAACAGTTTAGTGAACGTACAGAAGGAGTGGGCTTTCTTGTAAATACTGTTGTATATATGGCTTTAATAGCTTACATAGATGCTCTTAAATGGGAAATTATGATGCTAGTTTCTAATTGGTGAGCTAGATAAGTAAATAATATTGGCTGCTTTTTTATGCAATTAATTGTTTTTAGTGGCACAGAAGGTGGGGAGGTGATTATGCTGGCAAGTAATACAATTAACAGGTAGAACAAAGTAATAGCCTATTTTGCACATCATATAAAACACAGTTGCATAAGTATACATACACACAATATTTTTATTTTTTACTTAACATCAAAGCGTTAACTTTTTAAAATAACAATAGTTTAACACCCGGCATTGACTAGGTCACTTTTAATAGTTTGAAGAACAAAGGTGATGCGAATAGACATAAATGCAAATAGTAGACATCTGGTCATTTCAAATTTCCGTGCAAATTTTGCAATTTTTCAATGTACCATTCATTCTCAACCTTTCCTGAATTTTCAGTTCTGAGGAAAAACATTTTGCATGACAGAAAAGTGTACAAGGTTTGTGGTCTAGGAGACCCAATAGAGTTGCAGAAACCAGTACACTTTTAATGTTTGTGAAGGCCAGAGGTCTGTCATGTGTCCACAGTACTGTAATGGCTAAGGTTCTGTAGGAAGTATGATCTGTAAGGGATGTATAATTTGCGAATATCCCAAAATCCATTTTCTGAAATACTCTCCATGAAAAGGATCTCAGTTTACACACTTGTCATGTCCTACAAAGGGACCTGTGTGTTTCCACAGTTGCAGTTTATATTTGGACACTTTAGGGCAGATTCAATTGGCCGCGATGTTCCTGAGAATATCGCGACTGCACTTTATTACTGTTTATACAGTAAAAAGTAACGCTTATTTTTGCTGGCATCTGTATGAGGCGTGAGCAAAAGTAAGCATTATTTTTCACCCAAAAAAAATCACTACATAGTGTCTGGCAGCCGTTCCAGGATACTATGCAGCATTTTTTTTTACTAATTGAATCTGCCCCTTTGAGATTGATGCAAGAAATTACGTGCAAAAATGCAAAGTAAAAATAGCATATTGACTGATGCCTATATGCTGTGAGGCATACTTGTTGGAGGATATGTGCAGATTTGCACCAGCAGCATATGTGCCAAGTTTAGGTTAGGCATACACCAGAATCACTAGAGTGTAAAGGTTAAAGTGCAGCCCATGCTATATTTCTGAATTTACACTTCTCACAATTAGCTATTAGCTGCACTAACTGAATGAGGTGCAGCCAACTTCTGAATCACATGACTTCATCTATGGGCAGCACGGTGGCGAAGTGGCTAGCACTTCTGCCTCACAGAGCTGGGGTCATGAGTTCAATTCCCGACCAAACTGTGTGGAGTTTGCATATTTTCCCTGTGTTTGCGTGAGTTTCCTCTGGGTGCTCCAGTTTCCTACAACACACCAAAAATATACTAGTAGGTTAATTGGCTGCTATAAAAAATTGACCCTAGTCTCTCTCTCTCTCTCTGTGTATGTTAGGGAATTTAGACTGTAAGCTCCAATGGGGCGGGGACTGATGTGAATGAGTTCTCTGTACAGCGCTGCGGAATCAGTGGCACTATATAAATGATGATGATCTACACAGTGCAGATAGGTCACACAACATACCCAAAGAAGGGAGGAGTGCAGTGTGCACTCTCTCCTTGCACTGTTCAACCTTTTTGAAGGCTTGAGGGCCAGCTCATTTGGTCCTCAAGTTAAGTGAATTTGCCCATCACAGCCTTAAATCATATTGTACATGAATACAGCAATGTTACAATAACACAGTATATATCCGGTGTACTTCTTCATCCTCATTAGGAATTGTTTGGGTATATTTGGGACATGATCATTTCCACATTATTAGAAATGTACTGTTTGTCTATGTTATTTTTTTTTTTGGAACAAAAAAAAAAACCCGCTCCAGCGGGTGAAGATGACATCCTGGTGGAGCTCCATTTCAGATTGTTTTATATATACTCCGCTATGGCTGCTAAAGGATTTTTACCTCCTTTTGGGTTTCAATCTCCTTAATATTCTGGCAAATGTATGTATGACCATTTAATACCGTTATATATATGACTATTACCGTCAACCAACTCCTCGCAAAAGGTATTTCTAAATTGACCCAAGAAACATCAATCTTATATTCCCTTATCGACAGACTTCAAGAATAACCACACCAACAAGATATAACTTCATTTAAAGTGTGTTGTATTATATTATAGAACAATAAACAGCGTAACAATATTTTACACAAAATATAGATTTTGTGCCATACATCATTCTTATTGCCTGTAATATACATATATAAGTAATTGTGTGTGTTATGACTAACTTTTGTCTAAAGGTGTAGTGTGTGTGTATATGTATGAAGCCATATGTATGTGAATGCATTGTGTAGTGAAGGGGGAACCTGCAGCCCTTTCAAATGGTGATCTCCATTTCACCCACACCCCCAAACCAGGAGGCAGACAAGGAGGGGGGGTTGGACTACTTCTCTCCCCACAGTGCACATTCACAGTTCTACCAAGTATCCCTTCACTCACATTCACATCTTTTGAAGTACATGCTGTTAGGATTTTTAACCCATTCTCTATGCGTGTTGCTGTCATCTATCGCCCCCCTGGTCCACACCAACAATTTCTTGAACACTTCTCTGCATGGCTCCCTCACTTCTTATCTACTGATATCCCCACCATCATCATGGGTGATTTCAACATCCCTATTTCTAATCCACGTTCCAATGCTGCTTCCAAACTACTCTCTCTAACCTCCTCACTTGACCTCTCCCAGTGGATTGAATGTGCTACTCATCAGGATAGCCACTGTCTTGATCTTGTTTTCTCTAGACTATGCTCAGTTTCTAATTTCCTTAACACTCCTTTCCCCCTCTCGGATCATCACCTTATTAGCTATGCGCTCACCCCCAGTTCTTTACCCTCCCTAGTGTCAAACTCTTCCCAGCCTCCTCGTACCCACAGGAATATCAACGCTATTGATTTTCAACAGTTTTCCACCTCTCTCCAACACCTTCTCTCCCCAATTTCTACATTCTCCTCCCCTGATCGGGCAGTACCCCATTTTCATCAAACCCTAGCAACTGCCCTGGATCAAGTGGCTCCAGCGACACTACATACTTCGCGTAGAATTCGTTGCCAACCATGGCACACTACAGTAACACGAACTCTACAAAAACTTTCTCGTAAAGCAGAACGTCACTGGCGTAAATCTTGTGCCTCTAATTTCATTACATATACTGATATCTACAGCTCCTACAGAAATGCTCTGGACACTGCTAAACAAGCATACTACCGATCTCTCATCTATGCTCAGGCTTCTAACCCCAAACGCCTCTTTAACACATTTAACTCTCTTCTGAATCCTCCCACCCCAAATCCTCCAACTAACGTCAGTGCACAGGATCTTGCTTCCTATTTCAAGGACAAAATAGATAAGATCAGGCTTGAAATGGTATCTCCCTTGACAAGCAATCTGCTCAATTCCTTTGTAGCACCCTCTGACACTCTCTCTTCATTTGATCCCACAAATGAAGAGGAAGTTTCTACTCTCTTCTCATCTTCCTACTCTACCTCCTGTCCTCTTGATCCCATTCCCTCACAAATGGGTATGTCCCTGTCTCCTGTGCTCATTCCCCCTCTAACTAAAATCTGTAATCTATCTCTTTCCACTGATATTTTTCCATATATATTCAAGCATGCAGTGATTACTCCCATTTTAAAAAAACAGGATTCTGACCCTAACTCTCTCATAAATTACCGCCCCATCTCCCAGCTCCCATGCCCCTCCAAGCTTCTCGAGAGAATTGCCTACACACGCCTCACACACTTTCTTACAGCAAACAACCTATTGGATCCTCTTCAGTCAGGCTTTCGCTCTCAACACTCCACAGAGACTGCGCTGACCAAAGTTGTCAATGATTTGAGCACAGCAAAAAATAATAACCAATACTCTCTTCTAATTCTCCTGGATCTCTCTGCTGCATTTGACACTGTTGACCACTCTCCTCATACAAACGCTGCAATCCCTAGGTCTTGAAGGCACTGTCCTATCCTGGTTCTCATCCTACCTATCTAATCGCTCTTTCAGTGTTAATTTCTCTGGATCCACCTCTGCTCCGCTTCCTTTATCAGTTGGAGTTCCACAAGGCTCAGTCCTAGGTCCTCTGCTATTCGCTATCTACACCACTTCTCTTGGAAAACTAATAAGCTCCTTTGGATTTCAGTATCATCTCTATGCGGATGATACACAAATTTATCTATCCTCTCCTGATCTTTCACCATCTGTGTTGTCTCGCGTTACTGACTGTCTTTCTGCCATTTCATCTTGGATGTCTTCTCGCCAACTCAAACTCAATCTTTCAAAAACTGAATTAATAATATTCCCACCCAAAAACAGAAGTTTCCTGCCTGACATTTCTATTTCTGTCGATAACATGACCATAAATCCCACCCCGAAAGCTCGTTGCCTAGGTGTAATCCTTGATTCACAACTGTCGTTTATTCCCCACATCAACTCTATATCTAAATCATGTTACATACACCTAAAGAACATTTACAGAATACGCAAATATCTCACACTAGACACCGCAAAAACATTAATTCATGCACTCATCATCTCCCGCATCGACTGTTGCAATTCCCTCCTTACTGGTCTTCCCAAAGTCAGACTTGAACCCCTACAATCTATTTTGCACGCAGCGGCTAGACTGATTTTCCTTACAAACCGTTATTCCTCTGCTGAGCCACTCTGTCAGTCTCTACATTGGCTGCCTGTATTTCAACGAATAAAATATAAAATTCTTCTACTAACATACAAGGCCATCAACAAAATTGCACCGACATACATTTCCTCACTTGTCTCGAAATATCTCCCTACTCGACACCTCCGTTCTGCACAAGATCTACGTCTCTCCTCCACTCTCATCACATCCTCCCATTCTCGGTTACAGGATTTTTTCCGGGCTGCACCCACTTTGTGGAATTCCCTCCCACGCACAGTAAGACTTTCCTCTAGTCTTCAAACCTTCAAGCGTTCACTGAAAACCCACCTCTTCAGACAAGGTTATGATATTCCTCAACCATCATCTTAATTTCCCTAGGTTACCCTATTGCCATCCTCTACACTGCTAACGCAAGACAACAACCTTCTGACCAACATTGCAACACACACAGCCCACTCAGTACTTTTACCTTTGCAGTCTGGCTGGTCCATTGTGCAATATGATGTAGCACATGCCCTTGTGTTTCTAACTCCCATTGTCCTATAGATTGTAAGCTTTCGAGCAGGGTTCTCTTACCTCTCTGTCTGTATGTATTACCCAGTATTGTCTTATTAATGTTTGTTCCCAATTGTAAAGCGCTACAGAATTTGCTGGCGCTATATAAATAAATGTTGATGATGATGAAGGCAATCCATACAGATACACTCCATTCATCTCACTCAAAGTCCATAATGAAACTTCTTACAATGTAGTCACCATCCAAAATGGCTGACTTGCCATGCTTTGTTACAAACACATGTTGGCTCACAAGGCCTCACTTACTAACAATGTAATGTCAGGACAGATCCATAACTCATTACAAGCAGTATTAGCCAGTCCACCACAAATAGCTCTCTATTCAGCAGTTAACAGACAATGTCCACTGGCCAATTTTAACACATTGTATTTCACATAAAGCATCAATGTTTCCATGACCAAAACTTAACCAACACAGAACCATGTATAACACAAACATCTCCATTTATATCAACAATCTATCCCAAACACAACAGGAATTCCATGAATTGTATAGCATAAATGCTTTCATTTAAACCAACAATCTATTCCAACAAGGCATGCATTTATGTAACACTGTCTATACCAAACCAAAATCTTTCCAATCACATATACCATCTGCATTCAAACTTTCATTCTCACTTACAACAAATAATCATTCATTCTCATGTCATATTCAAACATCTTCCATTCAACAACACATTACAACATGCTCACACTCGCCTTTCATGCCATGCACACTCCATACTAGTCACGGCCTAAGTAGGCCGTGATGCATCTCACGTCATCTCTGCTCAGGCCGGCAACAGCTTCCAAAAGAGAAGGTCTCTCCTTATGTAAGTGTATGATAAAAACCTTTCTTGTGGATCTGGCTACAGTCTTTCATATGTTAATTACTGGTCAACTGCTGAAAACCTGATTATCTGTTTTTTATAAGCCATGCTTTCCCAGTGGGGGGAAGAGGAAGGTTTTGTGCAAAGCTAGTGTGCTAATTCAATTGTGACTGAATCTGTTCATATATTATAAAATGAAACATAAATAATAGATTATTTATGTACTCTTCATCAATGGCATTGGTTTCCGGGAGAGATAACGAAAAACACAGACTTGAGGAATTTTGCCGGGGAATAAATCTATGCCACAGTCCCATGCCCGGCGAGGTGGAAGTTCAGCAGCACTTTGTTCAGAGAAGGCATCCGCAAAGACTTGGTACTGGGAAGCAAGGAGACCGTGAATTAAGCCAGAGTTACATAGACGGACAGGAGTTGTAACCTTTAAAAGACAATAAGATTGACAATGTGACTCCCAAGAGAGGAGCTGTGCAAGTCTTAATGATACCCCCAGCGATTTTACGGACATCAACAGCAGTGATGTTATCAAGCCTTTTGATGGGCATAGTGGAGAGGCTTAGCTTATTGACAACAGAAGCAGAAATTAAGTTGCCCCTGCCCCAGTATCCAGGAAGGCAGATAAAGGAGCAGAGCTTGAGGAGTGAAATAAAAGAACGGGCATGAAGAAATTTATTTTGGGAGGAGAAGAGGGAGAATAGCTGTATGATCGTATCGTGGCCTCTCCCGAACTCGTTAGGACCTGTGATTTTCCGGATGTTTAGGACAAGTCCCAAGAAAATGATCAGCATCACCACACAGTATAAACATAGTTTTTTTTTAAACCTTCTTTCTCTTCTAAGAGGCAAAACCAACCCATTTGCATAGGTTCTTAGGGAGGAGCTACCGGATTTTGAATTTGGGGAGCAAGGCAAGCAGTTATCTGACGTGAGTGTTCCTTTTCTTGAGTACGTTTTCTGAAATGAAGGTCTACCTTGTTGCATAGAGAAATTAGTTTGTTTATAGAGGAGGGTAATTCAAATTAAACTAACTCACCCTTGATTCTGTCAAATAGCCCTTGCCAGAAGGTGGCTATAAAGGCTTCATCATTCCAGCGGAGCTCAGAGGCGATTGTAGGAAATTGGATGGCTTACTGTCATAATGGCCTTGACGTAACCGTAGAATTCCTGTAGCAGCATTGGAGACCCTGGCAGGTTCATCAAAGATTTTCTTCAAGGTATCCAGAAAGTTGGTACAATATATTAAGTAATTCTATTGTTTTAAAATAAGCATTGCCCAATCAATTGTATGTGTTTCCAAAGCACAAAGTATTTATTTTAGCAGATGTAAATAGTCAACAATTTGATACAATATTATATTATGATAAAGTACAGCACAGCCAATACCAAAAGATAAATACATACCAATGCAATCGCATGCGCTCGCTGCGCACCCACGGGACCCGGTGGACAGTATATCTGTTAGAATACTGTGTCAGAGTTGACTGAGGTCTGGATGCACAGCTATGAATATATATACAGTCAGTGTTTCATTGTGAACAACAGAGATGACATAGCTTGCTGCTATAGGTCCAGACACAGGGTGGCTCCAGGGTAAACAGTTCATAGGCTGATTCAATCTAAGGAATCCAAAGGAGGGGGTCGTCTCTCCAGGGGGTCTGCTCCTTTCATAGCCAGCATCATACAAAAGGTTTATTTCCTAATATCAATAACTAAAGTATGCAATGTGCGATCACTTTGCCGACTGCACCGGACAGCTACTGATGAATAGGGCTTCAATATGATATCAGGCATGACACCTTTCCTATAACCTAAACCTTTAATAACACTGAAGTGTACATATAATCAATGTCTATATATATATATATATATATATATATATATATATATATATATATATATATATAAACTAATAATAAATCAAATGCTATCTGCTCATAAATTACAGTGTAACGGAACCAATATGAATATGAATTGTATAAATAACTAAATGTTGTAATGCGAGTGTGTGCGTATTTTACCGTGCGAACGCACCACGCCACGTGTTACGTAGCGTACGGATTGCATTTGCATGGCTAAACAATATTAAACCAATATACTTTCGTTCATCCAATTATATGACTTCAACACAATTATGAAGCAGGGGATCAGTCCCTTGCCAAAGGGGGAGGCCCAGACGAGAGCCTGCTCGGTAAGGAGAGGAATAATGTACGCAACTTTAGATTTTTAAGAAGTGAAATTACCTGGGAGTAACTCGAATTCAATTGCACATTTGGTTTAAAAATCTGCAGGATAATTTAGGGTCCCCATCAAACTTTGGTGGATTGGGGATGCGCAAATGATAAGTAGCCGCAGCAGCAGATTCAGGATCAGTACAAGAAGTAGTTTGCCCAGTAACCACCAAAATACTCTGGAGAATTTTCACCAAGAACTGCTGCCAGGCGGGATGGGTTCAGCTGCTGAGAACCCGCAGGTCATGGTCCTCTGACCTGCCAGTAGGTGCAGCACACGATACTCGACACAGTAGGAGAGGAAAGAATCAACTGACAGCAATCAGAGTAACTGAGTCTGAATTGGTACACAAATGGTTAATAAGTAATAGATACTGGCGGATTGTCAGAACAAGTCATGGTCTGGTACACAGGCGGATATGGGGGATTACAGCGTCAACAGAATGGATAGTCAGAACAGAACCGGAGGCTATTATACAGGTGGGCAATGTGGTAGCAAAATCAGGAGGCAGATGGAGTGTCAGGACGGAGCCAAGGTCTGGTACACAAGCGTTCAATGAACAAGATAGCAACTCGGGGAGCGAGAGTACAGGAACCAAACAAGGACCGAGAGTCAGACAAGTTGAGACGCTTGTTGCTCTGACACTGTTATAGTGAGCATTATATACTCTACAGAAAGTCTCTGTCGCCTCCCAGCCACAATCATGTGACCGCCAAAAGCAGGAAGTGCTGAGTTCTACACAGAGGCAGAGTTAATCGTCAGCAGAGGAGTGTGGAGCAGGTAAGATTGTGGCAATGTTCTAACATAAATGAATCGATAGATGCTCAAATTCTTAACACTGGTTTGCAAGGCAATTTATTGTGAGTGCATCTGCTAAACAGAACAGGTTTCTGCAGGGTCCAACAGCTATCTATGACATCATACATCAGGTGTCAATAACTGGAAAAGCACCTTTTGCTACAGGCTGCATAACTACATGTCTGAAACTCTTTAAAGCACACCAATGGAAACTGAAGATCATGAATCCATGTCCACTGAATAACAGGATCACTACATCTAAATGGGTTGGGTACGCGTAAACGATGGCCACAATTCCAACAGCGAGGACACCTACAAATAAAAACGAATTTGGTAAAAAACTATTTAAATATAAGCAGACTTACCTGAAAACCGACTATGCAGATCACCAATGGGAGCAGCATGCTCACCGTAACTTATTCAAATTCGACAGCTCTTTGACAGTACACTGTGATGTCATTGCGGCTTCTATGAATGTTCATTTAAAGAGGCAATGTCGGGACCCTGCAGGTTAAGAATTTAAACACTTAACCCAACATTGTCGCTTTAAATAAACATTCATCCAAGTCGCGATGACAGAGTGTACTGCCGAAGAGCTGTCGAATCTGAATAAGTTGCGGTCAGCATGCTGCTCCCATTGGTGATCTGCACAGTCGGTTTTCAGGTAAGTCGGCTTCTATTTACATTGGTTTTTACTACATTCGTTTTTTATTTCTAGGTGTCCTCACTGCCGGAATTGATTACCACCGCATCTAAATATAGTTAATATTCATTTAATCCATGATCCTAAAAGAAAATTTGAAAGATAACATGTAAAAATGTAATTAAATAAAAGGTAAGAATGAAACATATAGTTATATTATCAGGACCATATGTCTTCCCAACACTTACGTGGGTTTTCTCCCACCCTTCAGACATACTGGTAGGTTAATTGGTTTCTGTAAAAATTAACCCTAGTGTGTGTGTTCAGTTTGGTAAATACTATACATTATAAGCTCCACTGGAGCAGTGACTGATGTAAATGATTAAAAATGTTCTATAAAGCACATTGCAATATGTAGGCGCTATATAAATAACTTAATAAATATCCTTTTATAAACGTACTTTAGGAAGTAAAAATTCGCCTTAGAGTTATTTTGGATTATTAAAATTGTAGGGATTATGTAGACTTATATTAAACTGCTATACTAAAAAGGAACTATGGTTGTACTTTACTATAAAATTATACAAATTTCATAGAATGAAATATAGTGATTTTTATCAATTTATGAATTTTATAGATTCTTGAGTCGGTATATCTGTGTGTTCAGTGTGCCATAGGCCTAAAATGATGGTGATCATTAAAATCCATTAATGTTCTTCTGTGATCTTGATGAGTGATAGGACAAATATACATGAAATATGATATGTGCAAAAGTCATATTCAATGTGAATATTAGATCTGTACTCGTGACCACTACAATATGGTTAGTAATACACTATTTATGTAAAAAAAATTGTGTAATACTGATAAATTATTTTTAATTAGGAAAAACTGAATAATTAGAATTTTCACTTAATCCCCTAGGTCATTCAATGCCCATGAACAAATGAAGTATGTTTTCTTTTAAGTTGTATTAAAGTAATAATTTAATTTCTTCAGCAAAAGAAACTTTAAGGATAAAAAATAATATAATGTTTATTTACAAAATAAAAAGCTTTACGCTGTGATAATATTATCAGTCCAAATTTCAATCTCTGAAATTCTGCCCACCCAACACACCAGACAGTTCTTTTTATCAGTTACAAAAGTAGCTTTTATTACAATTCACAAATGTCATATTAAAATTGCCTGAGACGGCATATAGGCGTTTCATGGTCCTTTTAGGCTTTACTGTATACAATGGGGGTTTTGGAGGAATTCTTGCAAAAGTCTTTGTTCACCAACTCTAATTAGAAACATCTGTTCTTCGAATTGACTCCAGTGCTGCTCACATCTGTCCTCAGCTCACACAAACAGATAAAAAAAATGATACATCAACTAAAGCAACCAAAATAAATATATATATATATATATATATATATATATATATATATATATATATATATATTTCTTATTAATATATTAGCTTCATCCAAAAATAACTTTGACAGTTTCCCCATTTGATAGTTACATCAACTATCACACTATATTCTTATTATGAGGTTTTGTTTGTTCATACTGTTCTATAATTTCTTCTGTATTATTCACTCTTTCAATTTCTCTACTCAATATTTGTTTTTACAAACAACAGTACGGTATACATTTTAATACAAAATAGATAATCAATAGTATTCTTAATATAAAGAGAATAACTATTCCTAATGAATGCAACAATTCATTTGTGGCAACAGTTCTGGCAACAATTCAACATTTTGGTGTCCATGTAAAGTATGTGTAAATATCCAACACTTCGTTTAATTGCTCGACCTATAATTCCATTTTAAACATTCTCAGGAGGGTTATTACACTATTGACATATACACATTTCAGTTGACAGTCTCTCATTACAATCTTCAGTTTCATCTCCAGTTATTTATCTTTTATTTCTACCATTATATGTGTCATTATTATAAGTTTTACTAGTGAGTAGAATGAATGATGAAGACAGTTATGATTCTCTATTTTTACGACTTTATGCCCCCATTTCCTCAAAACCACTACCAGATCTTAACATCAGGTCCTCATTAAAGAAAGGTCCATTAAAAAATATAAGGTATAACAATATAAAAAAAAACAGATCATGCCTATAGCGATGACATAAGTAAATAAGGGTTGACTTCTGGGTCAAATTCTTCTTCCCGAGCCACATATTTGTCCAAGTAGTGAAACAAAATTGTTATATTTAGTTCCAAAACTTTATTAGTCTCTACGTCTTTCCAGGTCACTGTCAGATCGACTACCTTCTTGCAGTGGGATATGTAAATCCAAGTATCTATTTCAGCAACTCTCAATGCTGTGGTCATTCCAATCGATTGGTCAAACAACTAGTACATTAGAAATTTCTGACTATAACATTTTCCTGGCTGTATTATCTGACAATTCTCAGTAGGCATTTGTAGTACAATCAGTTTCAAATTCTCTTGTTGCCTTTGTAACTGCTTACTCATCTCATTCAGGTACTTAACAGTTACATCTTGAATGCATTTTAAAAGTCTCTTGTGGGCTGATGATAATATTGGTTTGTCTTCCGAACAAACTCTCATATGATGAAAAATTAAATGGAAGTCTGGGAGTGGTTCTGATACTATGCAATACTAACAGTAAAACCTCTAACCAAATCATCCCTGTATTCTTCATCACTTTACTCAGCATATTCTTGATTATACCACTAAATCGTTCCAATAACTTATTTTTTATTCTTAGTAAAATACACATTGTAAAAAAACCTTATACAGTGAAATGTGTACATCTGTCACTCTCAATCATTTATGACATACCATAACTATCTATATATAAATTCATGTACTAATTTCTTTGCTGTAAATACTGCAGTGCAACTTGCAGTTGAATTACACTTCTATCCCACTAGAGAACATGTCTACAAACATTAGCACATACTGTAGAATACAACAACTTGACCTTTGGATGAAGTCAAATTTATATTACCTGGAATTGGTCTCTGCAGGAGGAATATGTGATGGTTCTACAGATATGGCTTTACCTGGATTCTTCCTCAGTCAAATAAAACATGAACCAGCCTGTTTACCTGCATGAGAAGAGAAGCCAGGTGCACACCAGTAGGCCTCAAGTCCACACATACAATCCTTGCCAAAATAAGTCTGCTTCTGCCAGTGGTGGTATGTAAGCCTGTGGGGCCACTGATCTATCTTTACCATCTCTCCACATACCATTGGTATCTTGTACATATTCCTTCAACTTCCAGAGGGCCAATTCCTGTGGATAACAAAACTTTTACTTTCTGATTAATTTCTGATCAGTATTTAACTGAAATAACATCAAATTCATGTCCTGTGAAGAAATGTTAATAAGTAATTGATTTCTTACTACACCTATTGTAACTTCATCTGCCCTTTTATTACCCAATGCAATTGGATCAGTACGGTTACGAGCCGCGGCGGTGCCCAGCCACCGCGACTCTCTCATCTGTATCCCGGCCATCGCTATGACGACCGGGACGTCACTAGGCAACGGCCGGGATGCTGCAATAGATAACGCCGCATCCCGGTAACAGAGGGCAGCCGGGCACGTGCGCAAACCTATCCACGAGCCTGTGGCCTATTTGCCTGCACTTTTGGCCCCGCTGTATTGCCTGTGACCCCGACCTTTGGCATGTTATCTGATTATTCTGCTTGCTAGTGACCTCTGACCTCGGCTTTCGTCTGACCATCCGCTGCCTTCTACGCTGTCTCCTGGCCTGCCGCTACGGTTTGGTGTTAGAAACTTACACTACATTGGAGTTAAGTTCTGGGGGCATCTGAGTATCGGTGAGAGTGTCAAGCTCTATGGGAAAGGCGGCTGCTAAAGGTGACCTCCGCCAACTAGTTCTGTAAGTTTGTGAACTGACTGTCAGCGTAACATTATAACCGGCCATAAAGTTCTGGAGAATTCGCTTCCATGGATGAAAGCGGGACAAGCCTCTCTCCAGCCCAAGTTCTGGCAGGTCAGATCCAGTCCATCTCACAAGTGGTCCAGAACCTTGTTCAGTGTTTGTCTGCCCAGGAAGAGGCCACCAGAGCCGTGCAAGTCCAGCAAAGCCAGTCAGCTCCCACCATGGAGCCCATGCTGAATTTACCGGACCGATTCTCTGGGGACAGAAGCTTGATTTGTAATTTTAAGGAGAGTTGTAAACTTTACTTCCGTCTTCGACCCCGCTCTTCCGGCTCTGAGCAACAGAGAGTGGGTATAGTGATTTCGTTACTTCAGGGGGACCCTCAGTCCTGGTCCTTCAGCTTGCCTTCTGACAGTCCTTCATTGAGGTCAGTGGATTCCTTCTTCGATGCCCTAGGCCTCCTGTATGACGACCCGGATCGGGTAGCCTCCGCTGAGGCCCACATCAGATCCTTAATACAAGGCCGACGCTCTGTGGAAGAATACTCTGCCGAATTCCGGCGGTGGTCCACTGACAGTGAGTGGAACGACTCAGCTTTACGCAGCCAGTTCCATTTGGGGTTGTCGGAACAAATTAAGGATTCCCTGGTACAGTATCCTTCACCTACCTCCCTGGAGGGACTTATGCAGCTCACTATCAAAATTGATAGATGCCTCAAAGAAAGAAGAGCTGAGAAGGAAGCACCTACTCATTGTACATTTCTCTCTGTGCTTCCTCCTAATATGGAAGCTGCGGAGCCTATGCAGCTAGGGGCCTGTCACCTCTCCCAGGAAGAGAGAACTAGGAGATGCACCTTAGGTCTCTGTCTATATTGTGGAACCAAAGGTCACTTTCTGCGTTCCTGTCCCAAGTCGGGAAAAGATCAGACCTAGAGAATGTGGAAGAAATTCATCCAGGTCTGCAGTTCATTTCATCCAAAAATGCATTACTAGTTCCCGCTCACATATCCTGTGGATCACATTCCATCTCAGAGTTTATTGATAGTGGTGCCGCAGGGAACTTCTTGATATCGGCTTTGTCAAGTCCATTGGGATCCCTCTCATGATAATTAACTCTGCAATTACTGTCTGTGGTCTGGATGGAGGTCCCTTACCCGGAGGCAGGATTTTCTTCACGACTCCGTCATTACAACTTACAGTAGGGTCTCTTCATTATGAAACCCTATCTCTTCTTCTTATTAATTGCCCTTCCATTCCGCTAATTCTCGGTCATCCCTGGCTCCACCTCCATAACCCAGTAATTGACTGGAATCTTGGAGAGATTGTTCGCTGGAGTACCAACTGTTCTCAAAATTGTTTGGCCATGTCTCTTCGGCTTCTGCAGCCGCTACCAGAACAACTGTCTTCTGCTTGTCGTGAATTCCAGGACACGTTTTCCAAGAATGCGGCTGATTCTCTACCTCCGCATAGAGACTTTGATTGTGCCATTGATCTACTTCCAGGATCCAAATTGCCCAAAGGAAGGTTATACTCCCTTTCTGGCCCTGAGACTAAGGCAAATCAAGATTATGTGGAGGAAAACTTGCAGAAAGGTTTCATCAAACCTTCAAAGTCTCCTGTAGGAGCGAGGTGTTTTTTCGTGGTCTGAACAAAATCACCATCAAAAACACATATCCACTCCCGCTCATCTCTGTCCTGTTTGACCAGCTGAGGGATGCTACCATATACACCAAGATTGATCTTCGTGGCGCCTACAATCTCATACACATCAGGGAGAGCGAAATGCCTCTACCCAACTAGAAAACACATCAGTACAAACTAATACATATTTGAGATTCCTACAAGGTGGTAATTGGATGAAGTCAATTTATATTACTTGAAAAGGTCCGTCTGTAGGGGGGATATGGGATGGCTCAGTTGGTATTGTCTTCCCGACATTTTTCCTCAAACAAGTAAGACAAGACATTGCCTTCTTACCGGCTTGAGAAGAAAAAGCCGGATGCACACCAGTATGTTGTAACCAGCTTACACATAGCTTCTTTACCCATATGAGTCAGACCATGTGCTTCCTCAGCCAGGCCTGGGTAATATGCCCTGGGAGCCACGGGCCTACCTTGTCCATCTCTCCAGAGGACTCTAGACCCCATCCATTCGCCTTCCAGACCACCTTTTCCTGTAGGGAACACAAATCTTGCATTTCAATTAATTTCTGTGTGTTTGTCGTCTGGAAAACAATCATTTTGTCGATTGATACATTTTGTTGTTGATACATTTACAGATAACCCTGCTGCCCACTTGGCAGCTTCATCTGCCCTGCTATTGCCCACTGATACTGGGTCTTCTTTGCATGTGTGGACTTTGTATTTGATGACGGCTACTGCCTTAGGTAACTATCGCTGTCAAGAGTCTTTTTATATGATGTGAATGTGCTACTGGTGTGCCTGCCGCTGTCATAGTTTCTAAGATGCCAAAGGCACGTCATGCACTACCTCGAAGGCGTACATAGAGTCATTGTATATATTAGCTGATTTACCCTCTGCCAACTCACACGCTCTCCTTACTGCCACTAGTTCGGCCACTTGGGCTGAGTGAGGTGGACAAAGGGGTTCAGCTTCTATAACATCCTCGTCATCTACAACAGCTTAACTGGTACATAGTTCTCCTGTGTCTATCTGTCTATGTCAACTCCCATCTGTGTAAAACATAAAATCTACATTTTCTAAGGGTGTGTCACGTATGTCAGATCTCGCAGTAAAAGTCTGGTGCAGGGGGAGGCTGCAGCTCTACTCTACTCGGAAACTGGACATTCTGTGTGTTTCCTGGGGCTCCCTGTGAAGGAGACTCATTTTTCGAGCCACTCCCCCCCACAATTTCATAATTCTACCTACTCTTCCTGTTATGCTGCTTCAGGGACATTTAAGATAAGCGGAGTAGCTATATTAATAGGTGCTAAGTGTCCCTTCAAAATGGAGAAACATCTCTAACAAGAACGTTAGATACTTAATCCTAGTAGGGAAAATTGGCCGCCAACATATTACATTGGTATCTCTCTATGCTCTAAATACGCGACAGCTCCCTTTCCTTAGAAAGTTGTGCCAGGCTGTTCATAAAGTCAAATGTGGGATATAATTATGTATGGGTGACTATAATGTAGCCCCAGATCTGAAGTTAGACCGTTCATCTACCCTCTCCAAACAGTCTATGGGGTAAATGTATCAAAGTGCGAGTTTGCAACTCCAGCGATTTTCTCGGGAGAGTTGAAACTCGCCGATGTATGAAGCTGAGATTTCATGCAAAATCGCCAGAGTTCTGCTTCTGTCAAAATCGCTGTTTGCAAAATTGCCAGAGATCAAACTCCCGACTGTTTGCCACTGCAGCTATACAGCTCTCAAATGTATGAAGCTGTGAGTAAGCAAACTCAGGAGAGTTTGCATCAAAACACGCCAGATACAATACGCTGCTTGATAGCAGCATGTTGTACAAACACATCACTGTTACACTGCCCTGGCAGTGTTAAAACTGTAAAGAATAGATAAAAGTTGAAAAAAAAAAGCGTGAGGTCCCCCCGCTATTCATGCTTAACCCTAGTGCTGCCCCCACTAGCGTGGGAAAATCACATAATACAGTAGTTAGAGCTTGCGCAATGAACGTAAGTTCATTGCGTACCGGACCTCCTACTAGGTAGGAGGTATTTGTGTCGGCTCAACAGTTTTTTTATTTTTCTGGCGTCCGTTTATTTTTTTTACTCTTTATCGCCGTATTACCCTACTACCCACAGCCCAGGGGTAGTAGGAAGAGCCCTAGTGCTATAAGCACTGGGCTGGTTCTTTCTAGGGGGGGGCCCGCTCGTTTTTTTCGGCGGACCCCACTCCCTAGAGAATCCAGCCCAGCGCTGAACAGTCTAGGGTTGGTTAGTCATTATGGCAGGCGGACCGCTGCTGTGTGTCCCACTGCTATAGTGCCGGCAACCCTGGCTGGTTTGCCTAGTGCTGGTAAAGTGAAAATTGGGGGGACCCCACGCAAAATTTTTCCCCGATTTTCACGGGACCAGCACTAGTCAGGCAGCACTAGGGTTAAGCATGAATAGCGGGGGGACCTCACGTTTTTTTTGTTTTTCACTTTGATCTATTCTTTACAGTTTTTACAGCTGCCGGAGCTCCGGGTTACACTGACAGGTCAGTGTAACAGTGATGTGTTTACAACTCACTGTTACAACACAGGAGTTTGCCAAACACAGGAGAGTTAGCTAAACTCGAGAGTTTTACATCGCACAAAATCGCCAGAGATGACCAGCGATTTTGAACATCAGTGTCAAAATCGCAGCTTGATACATTTCAGGTTTTTTTTTCAAACCCGCGATTTGCCGCGATTTAAACACGCTGGCAAACTCGCACTTTGATACATTTACCCCTGTCTTAGTTTAATGCTGTTTCTTTAGCGTACCACCCAGGTGAAAGGGATTATACGTATTTTTCACATGTACATAACTCATATTCTAAAATTGATATGGTTCTATCCGACAAATAGTCTCTCCAACGTTTTAAAAAACTTTAAATCCGGGGCGTAGTTTGGACGCCACTCGGAGCGGACAGAGATCTTGCCAGCTCTCCCTTTTACAGCCTAGAAATCCCCTTATATCGGGATTTACCTGCCCTGATCGCGACCCTGCAAGAAAATTTAAGTTGGGGCAACATACCCCTGGACCCACTGGGGCAAAATTAGACGCAACGCCGCTGTGTGTGGCCTCTCACCAACCAGACACGTCCTTCTAAAGCCCTCCAAAAAGAAAGAAATTATGTTAGAAAACAGCTTAATACACTTTTTATGTATCGCATGAAATCAGCCCTTACTAAATTGCGCCAGAAATTTTACTCTACGGGCAACAGAGCCAGTCGGCTTTTGGCACGCAAACTCAGAGGTAAGCAGGCTAAAAATCGAATAAAAACTATTCATAACTTGAGGGGTAATAAGATCCACAATCCCGCTGATATAGCAAATCAATTTGCTAAATACTATACCAGACTTTATAATATTTGAGATGATGGCGATACGGTGCAGCCATCAGAACTGTCTATAGCTAACTTCCTTTGTGACCTTAATCTTCCTTCATTGGACCCTGAAAGTTTGGAGCTGATTAACCTCCCCTTGTCCCAGCGAGAGGTTGAAGAAGATATTAAGCGCCTCCCTAGAGACAAGGCCTCTTGTCCGGATGGCTTCGTTAATGCTTTTTATAATACATTTAAATCGGAGCTGGCCCCGCTTCTTACCAATCTCTATAATGACGTTTTGACGGGAGGTAGCTTCCCTGCTGAGATGTTAGAAGCACAAATAATAACGATCCCCAAACCTGGTAAGGATCATTCTCACTGTAAGAACTATAGACCTATAGCATTAGTTAACACCGACCTAAAAATTAATGCTAGGTTGATAGCTGATCGTCTGAACCCCTTACTACCTCAGCTGATGCATCCGGACCAGGTGGGCTTCATATTGGGACGCCAGGCATCAGATAACACACGGCGCATTTTGGATGTGGTAGATCTCCTGGCTGGGACCGGAGATGAGCTTGTCATGCTTTCCCTTGATGCAGAGAAAGGATTTGATAGGCTACATTGGCTCTACATGAAGGAAGTTTTACTTAAATTTGGCTTTCAGGGTAATATCTTACATTTTATATTAGCTTTATATCAGGGACCTTCTGCGAGAGTATTTAGTAATGGTTTTCTATCCTCCCCCTTCCCTATCACTAATGGAACAAGGCAGGGGTGTCCCCTTTCTCCCCTGATGTTTGGTATAGCCATTGAACCTTTAGCGCATACAATTAGACAGGCTTCTCATTTCCCAGGCATTACTTTTCACTCCTACACACATAAATGATGTATATTTGCAGATGACATGTTTCTATTTGTCACCAGCCCGGAGACCTCGTTGTCAGCCTTGAAATGCATTCTGGACGATTACAGTTTGGTCTCATTTTACAAACTGAATATTACTAAATCTGAGGCTCTACCTATTAATATATTGCAACCCTCACTATCATCTTTGCAAAAGAAATTTCCGTTTGTCTGGGTAAAAGATTCTTTGCCATATTTGGGTATACATATCCCCCCTACCTTATCTACAGTATTCAAAATCAACTTCACTCTAATTTTTTTGCATCTCGCCTGTCTAAGAATTGGCTTAACTTCGAGGTCTCCTGGCTGGGTTGTATAGCTGTTTTCAAAATGATGCTATTACCTAAACTAATGTATATTTTCCGCACTATTCCATATATCGTACCTAAACGAATGATGGCCCGCTTCCATACCCTAATGATGTCATATGTGTGGCGACAGAACCGCCCCCTTCTTTCCCATAAACGCATGGCCTTATCTAAACAACGCGGGGGGTTAATGCTTCCTAACTTAACTTATTACCAAGAGGCCTGCATATTGAGTCACCTGGGTGATTGGGCGCTCCCGCATACTTCAAAGCCATGGGTGGATTTGGAAAGAGCTCTGTGTCCTAGTTATCCACTGTCAGACCTTCTCTGGACACCAAGGTCCGCTCGCCCATCTTCTGTGTGCAGGCTACGTTCCATCTCGGATGCCATGCAGGTGTGGGATAGGATCATTGGGCTTTATGCCAATTTTGCACTCACATCTCGCAATCTATCTCTTCAGACAGTATATCAACTCATCTTAGATTTAAATCTGGTCATTTGGAAGGATAGAGGAATTTCCTCTCTATCAGACTTGTTTGCCCAAGGCCTCTTTCTTCCCTTTTCTCACCTACAAGATCGTTATAGTCTGCCCCCCTTTGAGACATACAGGTACTTGCAAATTAGACATTATTATTATTATTTTTTTATTAATTTTTATTTATAGGGCGCCACTAGGTGTCCGTGGCGCCGTACAGGGACAAACAATTACAATACAAGGTGTGACGGCACAGTACAGTAAACAATAAGCACAGTAACTCAGTAAGCTCAAGCACAGCCAGAGAGAGGGGGGAGGAAAGACCCACAGGCGCCAGAGCCTAAGAGGAAGGGCGCGGGTGACGGGGAGACCCCCAGAGGGGTGGGGGGAAAGGTAGCTTGAGAGCAGAGTTAGAAGTGAAGGAAACATGAGAGATGGCCCTGCTCAAGGGAGCGTACAATCTAAGGGGAGGGGTAGACAGACAGAGAGACACAGGAGTGAGAGGGAGAGAAGGGGGAACAGAGGCAGATTAAGGGGAGGGGGAAGAAGGGGCAGAGGCAGAAGAAAAGGTAGGAAGTTAAGAGGGAGACTGGAAGGCTTTGAGAAAGAGGTGGGTTTTTAGAGCCTGTTTGAAACGGGACAGATTGGGGGATGTTCTGATGGAGGGAGGGAGCTTGTTCCAGTGGAGGGGGCAGCACGGGAGAAGTCTTGGATACGAGCGTGGGAGGAGGTAATCAGAGGGGAGGAGAGGCGGCGGTCATTGGCCGATCGGAGAGGGCGGGATGGAGCATGAATAGAGATGAGATTGCAGATGTAGGGAGCAGTGGAGTTGGCGAGGGCCTTGTATGTGAGAGTGAGGAGCTTGAACAGGATTCTGTAGGGGAAGGGGAGCCAGTGAAGGGCTTGGTAGAGGGGGGAGACAGAAGAGGAGCGGCGAGAAAGGAAGATAAGCCTAGCGGCTGCATTAAGTACGGATCGAAGGGGAGCGAGATGAGAGTGGGGGAGGCCAGTAAGAAGAAGGTTGCAATAGTCCAAGCGGGCGATGATCAGAGAGTGAATAAGACATTTGGTGGAATCTTGGGAGAGGAAGGGCCGGGTGCGTGCAATGTTACGCAGCTGGAAGTGGCAGAATTTAGCAAGAGAGAGAATGTGAGGGGCAAAGGAGAGAGAGGAGTCGAGGATGACACCGAGGCCGCGAAGTTGGGGAACAGGGGAGATTAAGGAGGAGCCGACAGTGATAGAGAGGTCAGAGGGGGAGGAAAGACAATGAGTTCGGTTTTGGCGAGTTTGAGTTTGAGGAATCTGGAGGACATCCAGGAGGAGATGGCAGAGAGGCAGGCGGACACCCTAGAAAAGAGGGAGGGAGAGAGATCAGGAGAGGAGAGTTAGAGTTGAGTATCATCAGCATAAAGGTGGTACTTGAGGCCGTAGAAGCTGATGAGTTCATCCAGGGAAGAGGTGTATAGAGAGAAGAGTAAGGGTCCAAGAACAGAGCCCTGTGGGACCCCGACTTAAAGGGTGGAAGGGGGGGGAGAGAGACCCAGAGGTAACAGAGAAAGATCGGTCAGCCAGGTAAGAGGGTTGGAATGGTCTCTAAGACCATTCCCTCATGTCGCTCCCATCGCCGGTCTTGGATAGACTGACAAAGAGCGGCAGTAGAGGCGGAAACACATTTTGTTACCACTATATTTACTCCCTGATTCCCACAAACAAAACTCCTGCACAAACACAATGGGAAACGGATGTGTATCTAACTCTCACCGAGCAACAATAGGAAAAAATTTATGTAACCTCCCACCGTATGTCTAAATGCATTAACCATACAGAGATGCAGGTGAAACTTATTAACCGATTGTACCTTACCCCAGAGCGGTTGCACAGGTTTTGGCCAGGTCAATCGAAATTTTTACTATGGCTGGACCAAAAAGCGGACATCTTCCATGTCTTCTGTACATGTTCGGTGCTTTGGCCACTGTGGAGTGAAGTATTTGCCTTAATCTCCACTGTCTTTAAGACCCCTGTTGCCCCAGATTCGGCTTTAGCTCTACTCCATGTTTACCCGACATCCATTCCAAAGCATGATCGTTATCTAGTGGGCCACATACTGATACCTGCTAGAGCGGCAATAGCGCAAAACTGGAAGTTCCGCATTCCTCCTACTATTACTCGAATCATTTCTAAGATACAATATAGCTTTGAGATGTAAACAGATATGCCCTATTCCTCATCTGCATCAGCCCCTATTATGAGATGGTTTAGATGGCATGAATACATTACAGATGGCCCCCGGGCTCCCCAGGATACCCTTGGTTACCCAACGACTCATTCACCAGCGGCCCTTATAGAATCCCCCCAGTCCATGGACCAGCTCCCATACCCGGGTATTCTCCCCTTAGTGGAGGCATCTTCAGACAATCACAGTGAAAGCTAATATGTCTTACTGTTTTCTATATTTTTAAATATATATTGTTGATACTGTGTGTCTTGGTTTAATTGTGCGTGGGGATTCCTTATGTTTGTCCCTTTGTATGTATTTTCTTCTCCCCCTTTTTTCTCTGTACCCCATATACTTTTGTAAAATCTGAATAAAAATATTGATGCAAAAAAAACCAAAACTTTAAATCCTTCCTATTACGTGGTCGGATCATGCCCCCATAGTGTGGCACCTGGAATCCATTGCTGGGAGCCGACCGTTCAGACCCTGGAGATTGGCAGAACACATACTGGCTAACACAGAGGGCCATCGGATAATGAGTGACACCTTAGAATCCTACTTAGAGACGAATAAACCTGAAGATACCACTATATATACACACTGGTGTGCCCTTAAGGCTGTTATGAGAAGGGCAGCAATACAGGCTGCAGCGACAATTAGGAAAACGCAAGCAGAGGTACTGACGTCGTATGAGTCACAATTAGCATCCCTAGAAGCTCTACGTAAACGTACCCCCCAAGACACTAAGGTTAAGGATGAACTAGCGAATTTGCATAGGAAAATTAATGAAATTTCATTGCTACAAATAAATAATGCCATAGCTAAGTTAAACCAGAGATTTTACACATTAGGTAATAGAGCTAGCAAATTACTGGCCCGTAAACTTCGAGGGAAGAATGCTATCAATAGGATCAAATCTATACGTAATCCACAGGGCATTCATATTTATAATCCTCTCTCTATAGCGAACAGGTTTGCCTCTTACTATGAGGATCTGTATAATCTAAAGAAAGACGTAACTCTGACCCAGTCCTCCAGTGAGTTAATTAATAATTTTCTCGCCTCTGTCTCACTTCCATCCTTATCATCTGTGGAAGCTGAAGCTCTGTGCTCGGACTGGACGGAGGAAGAGGTTAGGGCCGTTATAAAAGCTATGAAACGTGGGAAGGCACTAGGTCCGGATGGATTTACCCTGGATTTCTATTCCTCCTTCCAGTCCAAGCTAACCCCGGTTCTCACCAAATTGTTCAACTCTGCCACTAAAGATACGTTCTTTCCAGCAGAAATGCTTGAGGCCAAAATAGTCACCATCCCAAAGCCTGGAAAGGATCCCTCACACTGCCACAATTATCGACCTATAGCGCTTCTTAACCCAGATCTTAAAATATATGCTAGGACGATAGCCAACCGATTAAATACTATTCTATTGCAGTTAATCCACCTAGATCAAGTGGGTTTTGCACCTGGAAAACAGGCCCCAGATAATACTAGGAGGGTCCTGAACATCTTAGAGACTCAGCTAGGTCTCTTCCCTTATTTTTAGTGTCTTTGGATGCAGAAAAAGCGTTCGATAGAATCCACTGGGAATATATGGTTGCTGTCCTTTCTAAATTTGGATACTATCCCCTCTGCCAGAGTTCTCAGCAATGGATTCCTCTCCTCAGCCTTCCAGATCACTAACGGTATCAGACAAGGCTGCCCCCTTTCCCCTCTGATCTTTGCTTTGGCTATAGAATCCTTGGCTGCTAAGATCAGATCGGCTGAAGAAGTGGAGGGCACGTTATCTGTAAATATCACCATAACATTTGTCTTTTTGCTGATGACGTACTTCTATTTATTACAAATCCTGAGGCTTCTATTCCTGCTGTATCTAGAATCCGAAAGAATACTCAGAAGTATCTTATTATAAGCTAAACACTGTTAAAACAGAGGTTTTAGGGGTGGCCCTCACACAGGAAGCTTTGAAATCGCTTTATAATTTCCAGTGGTGTCCCCTTTACATGACATACTTAGGGATACGCATACCTATGGATCCTAATCTAGTCATTGAATGTAATTACCAGCCACTACTGGGACAGTTTGATAAGCTTGCAAAGTCATGGACAAATTTTGAGATTTCTTGGATGGGTAGAGTGGCAGCGGTAAAGATGATGTTGCTCCCGAAGATACTGTATCTGTTCCACTCTATTTCCTTTATAGTTCCTATGTCCCTCCTTAAGAAATTTTATACCATTGCGTTCAAGTTTATTTGGACCAACAAGAGGTCTAGGCTCTCTAGAGAGAGAATGTTTAGATCCAAAGTAAGAGGTGGCTTGGCTGCTCCAAAACTGGAAACATATCAACAGGCTGCTATTTTGGATCAACTTAGAGATTGGCACGCCCCCCCCCCCCACTGAAAAAAACATGGGTAGACAGTGAACAACACAGTCTCTCCCCATTCCCATAAGCAGATCTACTATGGCTGGACAAACCTAGTAGACCTATTCCAGTCCCCACATTAAGGAGTGTTAGAGATTCTCTCACCACCTGGAATAAGAAGCAAATTACCATCTCACTTCCTCTAGCCTCTCCACTATAGCACTGTCACAACTAATCCCAGACTTCCGTCTTGACTTTGGCAAGGCAAGTAGCTAGACGTATGCAGAACCTCCTGGAGGGAGGGTCTCCCTCCCCCTTCTCTCAATTACAAGTTAAGTATGATATTCCTGTCCGTGATTTTTACAAATACCTTCAAGTTAGGCAGTAGTTACAAACACGCCCCTCACATTTGTGGATGATGGGGCCCTTCCCCCCTGGTATCAAGTTGTTTCTCTCCCCCATATCCCACACAGGTGGTATTTCCTTATGGTACCGGCTACTCTTAACTCCTACTGCCAATCGTTTTTTTTCCTGATTCAAGCTGTCTGGGAATCTGACCTAAATATCATTATTTCAGATGAGGTATTGTAAGAGCGCTCACCTGTATTGTCTCCAGCGCCTGTCAGTCGCTAGCCTGGGTTGCGATTAGGAACTCATGTGATTCACTGTTGCAACATCATGTGACCCTGTGGTGAGGAATCCGAAATAAAGGAAGGATCTGACATACCTGTGTCAGATCAACAGGTTATCCTCCTGACTACACTTGTGTTCCTGAAGCTCTCTGTAGCTGACTGCTCTGGCGTTCTGCTTTGAGCCCTGCATTATTCCTCCGTGAGGTCTCCGCATCTGAACCGTGTATCAACCTGGCTTGTTTAACCAACTATTCTACTGCTCACTCCAGTGCTCCGCAGACATCTGAACCGTGTACCGACTTGGCTTGTTTAACCAACTATTCTACTGCTTAATCCATTGCATCGCAGACATCTGAACCATGTACCGTCTTGGCTTGTTTAAACAACTACTCTCCTGCTTACTCTATTGCACCGCAGACATCTGAACCGTGTACCGACTTGGCTTGTTTAACCTACTTGTCACGGTTTGGTAAACTGGATTCTTAGGTCTGCCCAACTTGGCGCCATGTCTGGTTTGAGCTGAATTCAACAGAGCTGATACCGCATGAGGTGTATAGACAGTTGAATCATGTCCTAATACTACGTCCTCTCTCTTACTTATGAGAAGAGCAGTTGCTGCTACACTTCTTAGACATGTTGGGAGTGATCTTGCCACAGTGTCCAATTGTGCACTGTAGTATGCTACCGGTCTGTTAGCGTCACCATGTTTCTGAGTGAGGACACCTGCTGCATAACCATCAGCTTTCGTACAGTATAACTCAAAGGGCTTTTCATAATCAGGTATTCCCAATTCAGGTGCTCTAGTCAGACTATCTTTAAGATTAAATAATGCTTGCTCTGACTCCTCTGTGTGTATGTCACGAGCCGCGGCGGTACTTACAGCTGCCGCGGCTCGCTTCTGGCCCCCACTGGCGTCCTGGCCGTCACCTTGACGACCGGGACGTCCCTTCCGGATCCTGGCCGACCGTTGCCAAGGCAATGGTCGGAAGCTTTGTCTTCTGCGCCGCGTCCCGAGAGTGGAAGTCGGGCGCGCATGCGCAGCACTTGAAATACCTGTGGCTTGATTAAACAAGCCTTGCGCTAGCGTGTGGGCTGATTAATACTTTAGTATATTAATTATGCAGGGGGCTGTGTGTGATTCAGAGCTAGGCTCTGATTGGTGGCCACTGGTATTTAAGGCAGTGAGGTCTGCAGCCTCACTGCCGGTTATAGTTTCTGTGTCCAGTCTGCTTAACCTGCTCCCTGCCTTGTTCCTGCCTATTGGACTTGCTGCTGATTTCCCGTGTATGACCCTTGGCCTGGATTTGGACTTTGCTTGTGTATCTTGTGACCCTGATCTCCGGCTTGAATACCGACCTCCCTGTCTGCTGGTGACCCCTGACCTCTTGCTTGAATACCGATCTCCCTGTCTGCTCATGACCCCTGACCTCTGCTTGGACTCCACTCCGCTTGCCTGGGTTCTCCCCAGCCGGTACACACTTCACGACCCTCTGTCAGTCTGCGGCCCAGTCTGTCCCCACCATCAGGGGCTCCAGTGAACACCTGACTGGCGGAGTAGACTCTGGGTTGTGTTGTGCCGGCTGGAGGGGTTCCTAGCAGTGTATGACATGTCCTGGTTTTGAGGAAGAGACTAACTGCTGCAATGGTAATGCCAGAATAGAAAAACCTGGGATCCAGGATCTACAGTATCCACACATCCCCAAGAAGGTACAGACTTGCTTCTGGTTCGTTGTCAAGTGTCTTTTCCCCTGGGTGAGACAGTGTCCCAAGTATTTAACCTTAGTCATGGCTGTAATTTGTCCTTTGCAACCTTGTGCCCTGCTTGCGAGAGATGGAGTAACAACAATTTAGTATCATGTAAAATGACATAAATAAATCAGAGCACAACAACAAATCGTCCACATATAGAATTAGAACAGACCCATTGCTTGGCTGGAAGGATTGTAAACAGTCATGTAAGGCTTGGGAGAAAATACTAGGACTGTCAATGAACCCCTGGGGAAGTCTAGTCCAGGTGTATTGCACTCCCCTATAGGAGAATGCAAAAAGGTATTGGCAGTCAGGCTGAAGAGGGACTGAGAAGAAGGCAGAACATAGATCAATGACAGTGAAATGACTGGCAGACGGTGGAATCTGCATGAGGATGACAGCTGGATTGGGCACTACAGGGAGTTGGCTCTCAACAACTTTATTAATTCCCCTTAAGTCCGGACTAATCTATAGCCCCTCTGCCCACTCTTCTTCACAGGGAAAATAGGACTATTGGCTGTGCTGGACGTACGAATTAAAATCCCTTGTTGCAACAGCCTCTCAATAACAGGATACACCCCTAATTCCACCTCCAGTTTTAATGAATACTGTGGGATTATTGGAGTTTACCTACCACTTTTTAGATTTACCATCACAGGAGCTACATTAGCCATCAATCCAGTGTCCTGTCCATCTTTGGTCCATAGGGAACCCAGTATTTTCAGCAACATTCCCTTTACCTGAGATGGACTTTGTTCTATAACGGTAGAGTGTAGCATTATCCTAGCCAAGAGAAAGGAATGCTTTTTATGCAGAGGCCCGATAGTAACCTCTGCGGGTTTAGTCAAACGGTAATGTAACACTCTCCCTGTTACCCCCATAGCTGGAACAGTTTTGCTAGTTACCTGTAGATTTAAAGGAGAGGTTATCAGTGATCTGGCCGCCCCTGTATCTACAAGAAAAGTTTGTTTCCTACCAGTTATGTCAACTATCATTATAGGTTCTTCCCTCAGACTCTTAGTTAACCTCACTGGCTGTAGACTACAGGTACAGGTATGACCTGACCCCTAGCGCTATCACTTTCCTGCGCAGTATTTGCTGCTACAACATGCACAGGTAGCTGTGAGCTCTCTAACCTATGTGTGTTTCTCCTTTGTGAGTATCTATGTGATCCCCCTCTAGGTGTCTCCAATCTTCTTTCAGGACAAATCTCCTTATGTGTTCCACTTTATGACAGTTGAAACACGTCATTATCCCATTTCCTTTAATGTGTGTGTGGTATGTTTATGGTTGTGTGTGCAGTCCCTTTAAACCCTGAATACTTACCGTCATCAACCTATCACTCTTCTCTTCTCTCTTTCTAAAAATGTTCTTATCATGCTCCACGGCTATCTCTCTAAGAGAATCTACCGTGATGCCCCTCCAAGTAGGTGTTGAGGTTTGTACCCTTGTCTTTAGATTTTCTCTGAGACCATCCATTAGTACTGTTACAGCCACTTTCCTATGATGAGGATCCTCTCTTATATCTGATATCCCAGTAAACTGTGTCATCGCTGCTAGAGCTCTAGAAAAATAATCAGCTGCCGTTATACTCTCCTTTTGCTTAATGGTGAAAATCTTGCTCTAATTCACTACTACTGGAAAATAGATGGCCAAATGTGAGACAATTTTCTAAATATTCTCTTGATTATCCTTATCTGTTAAGGTTTTGTCTTCCTCCATGCCCTCAACACCACTCGCCAATCCATATTAGTTGGTTTGTGTGCATTTCCTAAGTCTTTGAAAAACTTCTGACATTTGGCCAACTCTTTTCTAGGATCTGAGAACTCAGTCATAATTGAACGTAGTTCCGATCTAGACGAAGGACAATGCATTGAAACAGTTTTTACAGAAGCTATACCATCCTTGTCCGCTTTCCCATTAGGAGCTGCTATTGTGCGGACAGGATAAGCACCAACCGGTTCACTACATTCAGGATTAATCACAGGAATTGCTGTTTCAGTACCATGGATGTTCTCCCTCCTAGTGGTTACCCCACTACTCTCACCTATCTCAGCCGCTGCCCCTGCTGGTGGGACCGCTCCCTTTCCATACTTGCGTTGTACTTCTAATATATTAATAGCATGGGCAATGGCTGAAATCACGGTGGGTTCATCCTCTTCTTTAGAAAGACTTGTTTTAAATTGACTCAAAACAGGGTATAACTTGTTAATTTCATTTTTATCATTTTTGGTAACGACCTTACTTACGCCCCCAATCGCATACGGCGGTGGGGGAGCACTTGCGCTTAGTTCTCCATGCTTTTCAACGGCTACTTCCGCTGTGCACGCACTGCCTTGCCACATGTTCCCCTCTACTTGCCACAATTTCAAACAGTCATCATGTTCAACTCTTACTTTAGTTGATTTAATCAACCACACTTTATCTCTTACATTATTCAGTACCTCTGAATCAAAACTAATGATCTTTGGGAATGGTCTCAAACAATCCTTGGTCATCTTGACCAATTTGTCACAATATGTTGTTGCGTATGCACCATACTTCTTAAACATAAGAAACCTCGCTGAACCAATCGGTCATTCCTTAGGCAGCACACCATTAACCATCTCTAGCGTTTGCTTAGCACCCATTGTAAAAACAGACTATTTCTCAACGCTACAAAACACAGGCCTCTTTAACTGTTCTCCTTTCAAACAGAGCCTACCGCTAGAGACTTTACCCGTGGACGATTTCACAGGCTACATCCACTCACCTCCTAACACAGAAATATCATCGTGAACCACAGTAATATCAGCTCCTCGATACCCTGCCTCTTCAACAAAATCTGCTGAGTATATTACTGAACTGGTAGCATCAGAGTTACTCACCTTGCCAACGTAATTCCTCCCGCAGCTCTACCCAAGTCACAATCATGGTTACACAATAAACCATGCGGTCCGATCGCAACGTTTAGCGATAATAGCCCTAGCACTAAACTTTGCGATTACTATTGGGGAGTGCGTCTCAAAGGCCTCTTTAGCTGTTCTCCTTTCAAACAGAGCTTTTGCTGCCAGTATACCTGCCGTGTATACCTATCCTCGGCCGTCCAGCCCGCCTCATCAGGCAGCAACCGATATCCCTGTCTTTTTCAACAGTAAATCAACTTTCACTTCAAAATCATACAATTCACAAACACATGCACCTTAGTTTTCTGCGCAGAAAATACATTTCCCAAACAATAGTAATATCTTTTCAGAGGCTTCACCAAGTGATTATACTATGCATATATAACAGACTATGAACACGGCTGTTTAAACACGTGACACCAATACCGAAAGTACACATACGCTATGCAATGCAATACATTCAAAACGCAAAAGGACAATAAAAAAGAAACAGTTTTCTTTCTTGTCCCTAGATTCAAGTTAGCACTCCTTAGAGAATACAAAAACGGACATTCGGTTTCACAACACAGGATGATAAACAGGTTTTGAACACATTGCTTTTTTACCCCTATATGACGTGTCTCCACCCTTTGTTGAGGAACCAACATCTGTAGGCCTTGCATATCGTCCGGTAGCGTAACCTCCGCCGCGATCCCATAAATTGTTATGCACGTCTAGTTGTTATCCAATAACGATTGTCGATTGCCGAAATGTGTTTTCAAAGCACAATGTGATTTAATAGCCAAAAGTAGCAGAATAACAATTAGAATAAAATAAGTACAGCCGTTACTTATCGCAGGCACCCTGGATCCAGTGTACAGTCATTCAGGTCTGAAGGCTGTGGTCAAGTAGACTGTCCACTAGGTCCAGAGCCCCTGCTTATATACAGTCAGTGAATACAGTAAAACGATGCAGATGATGTGGCTTGCTTCTATAGGTCCGGGCTTCAGGTGGGTCTAGTGTAATGCAACTCCTAGGCCAGTTCGAACGAAAATATCCAAAGGTGGGGGTCAGCTCTCCAGAGGATGCACTCCAATTTTCCCACCAAGAAACCAGTTTAAACTAGTCTATTTACATTACACAGACAATATAATTTTAAATATTTATTCCCTATCATCGCTAACTAGAGTATGCAATGTGCGATCCCTTTGGCGAATGAACCGGACAACTGCGGATAAATAGGGGATTAAAATGATACTAAACATGACATGTTTCCAGTAACCTGAACCTTCCACCAGCTTCCACCTGCTGTGGAAGCTGGGACCTGGTAATTGAATTCTTACTACTACTGACCCAGTAAGTGCATGTGCTGCATATACACCCTTAGTTCTAAGTTTAAGAAAAGAGATAGTAAAATAAAAAAATATCTAATATCAGCAAAAGATAGCTGCAGAGCAGCCACAGTAAGCCCAACTCCTTGGGCACTTAAAATACAATGAGGCTTTGAGAAGGGTTAAGCAGACTCACATCACCGTGGGTGAACCTGCAATTGTTGTAGTGCAATGGAAAGTCTAAAGTGCTATATTTTTGAGCTAATGTTGTTGCATACATTTGTATACGCTGTTCATTTCAATAAAAAGAGATTATACAAAAAAAACAAAAAAAACACTGAGGCTAGGAGGGGTGCAGATGGGAGAAGTTCAGTCAGCAAGTAGAAACAAATGTATAACTTGTTAAATGCCAACTCCCAGGTTCCCCATATACAACCCCATGGTAGCAGTGTCCCCCAGATAGGATGAATGAGAAATGGCTTTTTTTCATATGGGTTTGGCATTTTAAAGTAGCACACCTATATAACAAAAGCCTAACACAGGAGATATAATCGGCATTAGGCTAAGTATCGCATTAAACCGTAGTCCCTATAATTTTTAATAGGGATTACAGTCTGGACCAATTTAACAAGCTCCAAAAAGCCTACCTTTTCAAACCTTTACCCTGATGGCAAACGCCATTCAGTAGCCATTTTACCTATGTTGAGAGCATCGCAAGTATCATCCCATCCCATGCGTTGTATCATCCCTTATCATTGCAATAAGGGATGATACTTAACGTGGGAAACACGGCCATCATCATTAACATTTATATGGCGTCAGCAAATTCCACAGCTCTTTACAATTAGGGACAAATCAGGGCCATCTTAACAACATTATGGGCCCCCGATCAAAGCAGTATATATATATATATATATATATATATATATATATATATATATATAAATATATATATATATATATATATATATATATATATATATATATATATTATTTTTTTTTGCTTGTGGTTTTGAATGCATTTACTGATTTATTATGATGTACCTCCTCTGTAATATGTCTGTGGTGGGTTTTAGTCACAGAATAAACTTATTCCGTGAGAAACAGTACACTTGCTGGCTAGATGAAGGTACTGCACAATATACTCATGATTGAAAGTATCTGTGATTCTTCTTTAATATGATATTAAACAGTGAAGACCAATGATAGGCTTTCATTTGGGAAAAAAGTTGCAGTACAAAATGTCACCTGGTACCTGATAAAGCAATTTGCACAACAGAAGCCATTGTGCTCTTTTACAGCTCTTAGTTTTTGGTGGTCCTTGGGAAACCATGTCTGAAATATGATAGTCTCTGATCAGGGATAATGTGTGTATTTTAATTTGTTGCAGGGCAATAAGAAGGAACAAAGTTTATAGCATGTCCAACCTATGAAGTCAGCGAAGTCAGTCTCGGACGGGTACCTGCCCATTGTGCAGGGGCGGATCTAGGAAACTGCTATACCCGGGGCGATGTAGGGGGGGGGGGATTTAGGCCCCGCCCCCTTTCCGACTTCTAAGGCTGCCGGCGGCTGCACAGTATGTGCAGGTCCGCTTGGCAGTGACAGTGTGCTGCCCCGCTGCTCTGATTGTGTTTAAAACACAATCAGAGCAGCCAGGCAACACACTGTCACTGCTGAACGGACCTGCAGTGTGCAGCTGTCGGCAGCAAGCCCCTGCTAGGGGGGGCGATCGCCCCCCCCCCCCCCCCCCCCTCGATCCGCCACTGCCATTGTGCCCAATGGAAGAGACGGCCCTGGAACAAACACAGTAATATACACTACTTGGTAACACAGACAAAGAGGTAAGACGCTATGGGACAATGTGAGTTGAATACATAAGTCTAAATACTGCATTTCGGTCCAGCCCAAATACAAAAGTAAAAGTGATTTGTATACTATATGATCCAGTCACACAGTCAGAGGATCTAAATAGGTCCCAATATATGAAATTTAGGGAACAAAATAACACATAATACAACCATAGCCTAAATCACTAAACTACTTCTCGTCTACATCCTAGATTTAACAGTCATGTATGTGTTCGTTCGGCAAGCAACTAGTCAATAGCAGGGACTGTATCGATTCGCAGCTCTAATCGCGAGTAGCTATTCTCTATCTCAATTACGCTAATTGCGTAAATTTGTTCCCGTCCGATTCACTCTGCCCAGACTGGAGGAGTACAGCGCATGTGCACCAGCGCAACGGCGTAGCTGAAGGGGGTTTCTTCTCAGAAATAATTCACGGAGTGAGTTTACGTATAACACATGGCTCCCGGACGTCGGATATAGGGAGGGTACGTAAAATACGTAATGAGTACTAAGGAGGTTGAGCAACTGGATATAGAGAGACGGGAAGCGGCATGAGATTGCGGGAGAGTCCGGGTATTCTCAGAGTTACAGGCCTGGTACTTGTTTAGGTGAGAAGGGGCAGTACTGTATCTTGATAGATACTGTAAGAGCAAAATAGAGGACTTCTTACAATACATGGATTATACAACATAACGTTTATTATTAGATATACTTCAACGTCTATCTGTAATGCGTGTGGTAGTAAAGGAGTTTACAACGTAATCAATATGTCACTACAAATTATTGCATTTCGAAATTGTATATGACATAACACTCAAAGGGATTGGCAGACATCTTAACGCAAAACTCGGAGGTTCACACATTGGTGTGGACTGTCACAGTATATTAATGGAGCAAAATAAAAGAAAGATAAACTCTACTCTCAACATTACGTTAAACTGTGTCTCTGTGATAGGCAAGGGTTAGACAGGGTTATCAGATCAGACATGGGGGCAGAGCTGGATTAAGGCTCTGGGGGGCCCGGGGCACTTAAGACAGAGGGGGCCCTATGGTGTAATATGGCCAAATACGCAGGCAATATTATGTTCACTAGTATTAAGTGCACACAGCTCCCCCTTCACGAACAGAGAAGTATAAAGAGGGACATACATCCCAACTGTCCATTCTGACTAAGTGGCACAGTCACCCAAATTCGGGACTGCCTCACCATATTCAGGACAGATGACAGACTATCCTGCTTTCTCCTACATGTTATTTCCACTTTCTGTTTTTGCAGCCTGCACCCAGACAGCTCGTCCTCCATCATGTCAATTGACCCATATAATTATAAAACTATCTTTGCATGTGTATGTATATATCGGTCATCCCTTCCATCCTAGTCCAACTAAGCATTAGCAGGTCTGGAGTGTGGCAAGGCAACAGATGCTAATGTCTGTGGCAGTAGTTAGCTTGAAGGTGTTTTATGTCATTTTCATTTTGTTTTCTTAATATTAACATTTTTACATGGCCTCGTCATGCATTTGCATATAAAGTTAGTGTATGTCCAGAGGAGGGGAGCTAATGGAATGAGTGGCGGTAAAAACAGGTGGTAAATTGTGGTTGGCAGTGTCCTGATAGGCAGTGCAAATGTCCATGTGGTTACAGAAAGTGAGACATTAGATAACATCCATGGCACAGTTGTAACTTTACAATTTTACTTTGTCATTTTCTTCAGTCTCTTAAGATGCCAACTTTTTTAAATGCGACTTTTCAGGGGCAGGGAGAGAGGGTCCACAATGAAAGCTGCTATAGGGAAAATAGAAAATCGAGGTCTTAGCACCACATCCTAACTCTCTGTTCTACATTTGTATCACCATGTCCCCCTCCTGAATCCCCTTCTTCATCTTGCACCTCTATCCCCCTCAAACACATTTTCTATCTTCCCTCTCACTCCTCATTCTCCACCTACTTAGCATCCACATTGCCTCCTCAATCCTCTTCTCTGTCTCCACCTTCACCTCATTTCCCTCCTCATCAACGTGGTTCTCAGCTACCACACCCCCAATTCTCATTTACCTCCTCAGCTGCAGACCTTCACATACCTTAAGCCCGGGAGGCAAAGCGGCTCCTCTCTGCTCCTCATCACAGTCACAGCTTTGTGGCAGCAGCTGTGTCATCATTATTCCCAGAAGGCTTAAAAAAAATTAACTGCATACATGCATGGTATCACTATAATACCAGCGCGATGGCACCTTAGGCGAATAGTGCTGACTAAGCACTTAAATGGAGGACCCTGTGCTGTCCCCTGTATACCGGCATTTGGGGGTAACACCAAGAACCATGCAGAACCTTGTGCAGGGGGCATCCCGGGGCCCTCCCTTAATCCAGCTCTGGTGCTAGGGACTCTGCAAAACACATAGGCACCTCTCAGGGCACTGACATAAGGATCCCAGACTGGTTGGGGACTACACACCTTATTGATATGGTAAGAGAAAAATGTACAGCTTCCGCAAGACACTTTTTGCAATACAATGCTATTATTTTAATATTCCTGAAATATCTGCCAACATTATATTTATCACCCAAATTATGAAAATAAGTACTACTTGAAAGTTATTATGATTTAACTGTTAAACTGCAGTCACATCAGCTAATCCATCATGGGAAGCAGACACAACTCATCACAACCAAGTCTATGCAAAACTAGGTGATAAGGTAATATATAAATACATAGATAAGATCGCTGGATGTAATAGATATGAATATTACAACAGGTACTTGTAACACCACTGTATAAAATGCATGTAATATAACGCCATCAGGTATAAGGCTGTATAAGACTGTAAGCATTGACACATCCTGCTTTATGCACATCCTGCATTATGACGCATAAAGCCCACAGAATGACACTTACAGCGCTCCCAGGGGACTCGCCTAGGTTGTCTACAAAAGAAAAATCAATGCTTCCTCATACTAAAATGCTGCAAATTAAAACTACCATTGATACCGCCTATGAAAAATTGAAAAATACCATTAATACCGCACATTAAAACTAGCAATGATACCGCACATGAACACTACCATTAATACAGCACATGAAAACTACCATTAATACCGCACATGAAAATTACCATTTATACCGCACATGAAAACTACCATTAATACCACACATTAAAGCTACCATTGATACCGCACATGAACACTACCATTAATACCGCACATGAAAACTACCATTAATACCGCACATGAAAACTACCATTAATACCGCACATGAAAACTACCATCAATACCGCACATGAAAACTACCATCAATACCACACATGAAAATTACCATTAATACCGCACATGAAAACTACCATTAATACCGCACATGAAAAATACCATTGATGCCGCACGTGAAAACTAGCAACGATACTGCATATAAAATACATTTTATATATATATATATATATATATATATATATATATATACACACACACACAGATACACATACACATAAAAATGACTGAAATCTAAGCTTTAAATCAAGTGGCTGGCTTCAGTATTACTTTAATAATGATTAATAAAGTAGGGGATTCTTCTATAACATACCTATTCCTATTCTCTTCATTACCTCTATAAATGAATATAAACTGTATATGATATATTTAAATGAATTATTATTAGAAACTAAGATTGGCCAGGGAAGGTGTGACTCACCTAGGAAGCCATGATCAGCCCACTCTTCACGTCTTCCCAGTGGTCCTTGTCTGTAAGGAGCTGCTGCAGCTGCACATGCGCAGCATTAGCTCCATTTCGGGCACCTTAGAATGTACAGCAGCCACGGTGCTGCTGTACATCTGCCCCCGCTGACAAGGATTTTATCTGTGTGCGCATGCGTCAGCGGGGCTCCCACAGCTGCACCAGCAGGAGAAGATTCGGATCAAGGTGATCCGATCAGCGGACAGCAGGCGGCGGGGGGCCCTCTTAGAGAGGGGGGCCCGGGGCACGTGCCCCCTGTGCCCCCCCCTTAATCCGGCCCTGCATGGGGGCACATTTATCAATATTCACATAAAGTGAAAAGTAGTTTTCAATCCTTATCGCAATGATAAGGATTGAACTACTTCTCACATTTATGTACAGCCCTGCACAGAAACAGCAGTTCTGAAAAACTGCTGTTTCAGTGATAAAAAAAATCATACTTACCCCCCTCTTCGGAAGCACTGTCTTCGGGTCTTCTCTTCACTCTTCAATTGCGCATGTCCAGTTCCAAGAACTGGACATGCGCACACAGATCCCCTCTCTGTCTCTGCAACGATAGTTGCAGAGAGAGCGCGCTGAGTGACAGGGAGGGATCATGTGATCCCTCCACACATGCGCTGTACAGCTCTGCTCTCCGGTGCAGAGCTGACAGCATTAGATTTCCTCAATTCGGATTATGTACGCCAGCCTCAGCTGGCGTACATTAACATGACAAGTTCCCGAAAAAACATTTTTTTCGGGACTTGTTAGATTGCGGCCAGGAGCAGTCACCATTCTGTTGAATGGTGACTGCTCCCAAAAACGAAGAGGAATGCAAAGCAGCAGATATCCATGATATCTGCTGCGATGCCCCCTTAATAAATTTGCGGAGGACACTGTGGGACCTTAATGACCCGTTAAAAGCACTATCGTGCTTTATTAAATATGCCCCATTAACACATAGACAACTTGACTGGCTGCTTTAACAGTATGTGTGGTGAAACGAGGTATTAATATCACCTCAACCAGTCTGCACCTCATTTTTTAAATACTGGACTATAAAAACATACTTTTTCGAGCTATCTGGTTCCCCAATCTTATTTAAACTTGTATATATATTCAATCTGTAAGTAGTTAAAATGTCTGCCAGCATGGTTTTCTTATCTTGCAGACTAGTCCATTTTTCATTTTTCAGCCTAGGCAAAAGGATTAATGTCCACCAGTCCTGTATGAATGTACATCATAGTTGCCTACTCTCCCGGAATGACCAGGAGAATCCCGAATTTCTGGGAGTCTGGAGAGCAGGCAATTCTCCTGGATCCTGGGCAGTCCTGTCAATTAAATGGAGGAGATGGGGCTTAGTGATGTCATGCGTGTGTCATCGTGGCCCCACCCCTAATCTTATTGGCCCAAAATAGTGATGCTCATTTTGGGGGCGGGGCTAATGACACAATTCTTCGAACCCTGCTGCCACACACCCATCTGACCCCAGACCACCCGGGAGAACACTTGCCAATGTTGGCAAGTATGATGTACATCACACCAGGATGTCTCATGTATTAAGATAGGGTAAAGGTCCACAGATAGAGCTCAATGTTTAATTACAGAGGACTGTATTGTGTATTTACATGTAATGTGTCTGGATTGTGACCTCACTTGTTTAAACAAGCTGTATAGCCATAGAACAATACCTATCCTTAATTATATCAATAGTGGCTCATCTGCTATCCCTTTGTCTGTATGTTTACCTGTGAAAAGGTAAAAACAGAAAAGGACCAATCAGACAGGTCCTGAAACTCTCTAGGAGGTAATATTTGCCTTTAAAAACCAGCTTCAGAAACAGGGACATTCACTACCCAGTGACAGCTGGCGTTGAGGCAATTGGTCCCTGGAGTACTTCCTTTTCCCTGATCTACCTCTCCAGGTCTCTGGGGGCTGTGGGTCCGCCAAAAGGGAAGTGACAGTGACTCAGGACGACTCTCTCCTTTGAGGCTACCTTACTGGTAGCCTCACAGGAGATAGGGGGAGAAGCTTGGATAGATGGATAGATAGCTGTACTTGAGAGTAGCTAGGATACTGGTGAGGTGTTTTCATGATACCCTGTATGTTGTCTGTGCCAGACTGTATTTGTTGCAGGTTGTTATTTAAAAATGTTTATTGCTGTTTGGTGCTATTTTTTTTAAAAATAAATGTACTTATTTTATTTCGAATATTTGACTGGGTGATTTTGAACCTTGGATAGGTACCGCATAGGTCAGCTGTGTGGCGCAAAGGATTACATTAAACCCGGTATCATCACAGTATGTCTTTAGTTGATAACTTCTAAAGTGCAATGCAACACGTCATATGTATTTATTATGGGTTAAGATTTAATTGACTGCATTGTAAAGGGAGCTAGACACACTATAGCGAAAATGAAGATAATACTTCATAGCAATATTAAATGGATACAAGTCACGTATAATATGATTTATGTTATATTAAATATAAAAATGGTATGTCATGATTTGAAAAAATAATAAAGTTCTGTATCTTAAAATGTATGGCTTGATCTTGCACATGCATGTAGCAAAACAGCTTTTAACACCAGGTCCTTCATCACAAATCGTTGTAGGGAGTGATGGCTAATCGAGAACACTCCATTAAATCCAATGCATTCATTTTTAGTGAGCTAAAGTAAATCTGGCTTCCAAAAAACATAGCTGCTTCCTAGTGCAAGTGAGATATGGAGTCATTAGAACCATGCTGGTTTAAATGCTTATACGAGCATTAAAGCTCTTTTAGCACTGTCCCAATAGAGGTCAGAATAAATTCATCAAGTGGTGAAAAGATTTTCACTGCTAGCACTTAAAACGCTACTTATCTTTTCCAATGGCGTGCAGTCAAGCTAGAGAGCATCCTTTTCACAGGCTGCATGTTCCACCCCCTCTTAGGCCAGAGTTGACTTTAGTATGCATGTGTGGTAAAACATCGGTGCATGCGTAGTAAGTGAAGTGTTTTGTTGCAGAGAGAGTTGTTCACAGAGGAACGCACTGCAGGTAAGTATTCTTGAAAAGCAGAGGTACATCTTTCTGCATAAGTAGTACTACCCATCAATGATAATCCGCCCCTAAATGTGTTCTTGTTGAGCCACAATTCTGCTATGTCATTGTTTAGGTCATTGGAGAATTTTTTCCTGGTACAGGTAACTTTATTTCATGACATGCTGATGCCAATCTTTTGGAGATTGGAGCACCAGTTATATTATATATAACTGCAATGTAAGCAGGCAAATCTGCTCATTCAATATGTCATTGGTATTTGTTTGTAAAATTCACATAGATACCATTGGCAACCTTTGTAGGAGATTAAATTGGGTAATAGGACAATAGAAACCAAAGGAGTTGGGAATATATAGGTGCAGCAATGTTATTAAAGTCAGCCACAACTCTAAATTGATGGTCATGTAAGGTCAGTGATACATTGGATGCAGCCCTTCTGCTATTTTCTGCCCTTCTAGGGCTGTGCCACACATTTGATTTTCCTATTTGGTATATGCCATAGACTTTAGACCCTGGTTAAAGGCCTAGTCACCTATAACCTGGAAGTAGTACATAATGCACATATTTTGTTTGAAATTGGGAACTGTCCCATTCTGGTTTTGTACTGTTTGCTTTAAAAATGACAAGTTAAGTGCCACCTGACTATCTGTGACTCATAGCTTTAACACCAGCTTTTTTTCTGTTAGTGGTCTGCTTTTCTACAGTTTGGGGCATATTCATTTGTCAGTGAGTATTTTTTTTAGAGAGTGTTAAGTTATTTTCTGGCTTTTTTTCATAATTTTCGAGCGCGCTCTCTTTACCCTAAAGTATCGCAAACACAATTTTTAACATGCGGGGGCAGCATTACCTCTTTTGCAATTAAATTGCACGAGTTTTCCCGCTGATCTAACTCCAAATGGTCGCTATTGCCGGCAAAAATCCGCGCAGGACTTTTTTTTTTTTTTTAACACTGCGGGGACAAAACAATCTTGCTGACAAATGAATATGCCCCTATGTGTGTGTGTGTGTGTGTGTGTGTGTGTGTATATATATATATATATATATATTTGAAAGTAGTTTTTTTTAAAGAATGTTGGCTCTCCCGCTTCCTTTGAAGCTTTTATGAAGGTACAATACTGGTTAAACTAGTCACTTAGCACTCGTCTACTCCTTTGGAGACGGTAGTCCTCTGAAAAAATATGTATGTATTTATTATGATGTATATTTATTATAATGCGTGTATTATGACAGCTGTCAGATCTAAAATCTGTGCAGAGTTTGCCTAGTGGTGTCAAGTATATCTGGAAGCGCTTCAATCAGCTGGAGAGAATAAACACAGCAAAGCTCTGTATGCAACAAATATTCTCTGTTTATTATCTCAGTTTCAAGTTTTTATAGCACTCTGAATATATGTGATTTATATGTCATAAGCTTATAGCAGTGCACGGAATATGCTGTGGGTTGGCTTTCTCACGTATTCTTGTGGTGTTTAGCTTTCTTCCCCTTCTCAGGCCAGATGTGCCAATTATTCTTAGCTGTGTCTTGTTAGCTACACCTCAAGGCCGTGGGCTCACATCTTGCAAAACTGCTTTTCAGCAGAAAATGAATAACCTCTGTTAAGCAACTAAAATATCTATGCGAGTTACAAGAATGGCTGAACAAAAGTTTCATGAGGCGTTAACAAAAAATCATATTTACAAAATAATTGTGCCACAATTCTATATATTTAGTGGCCATATCTCAGAGGGTGACACTTTATTTACCCTCCTGGATGTAAAAGTCATGATTGTTTTCCGTCAAAGAATTACATAATATTTTATCGGTTGGTTGAGAAGAATTTTGGAGTAATTTACCTTAATGCTGTAAATGTGCAATAATCCATTGTAACATATAAATTTTTTGCCGTCATTAGTCTACATATTACTGAATTGATCATAGCTTCATGATGGCTTGCTGCACATATCAACTAATGCACTATGTTGGCAAATTATTAGTTTTTTTCAGTGATATCATCATCATCATTTATTTATATAGCACCACTAATTCCGCAGCGCTGTACAGAGAACTCACTCACATCAGTCCCTGCCCCATTGGAGCTTACAGTCTAAATTTCCTAATATAGACACTCACTCACACACACACACACACATACACACACACACACACACACACACACACACAGGGAGAGACTAGGGTCAATTTTAGATAGCAGCCAATTAATCTACCAGTATGTTTGCACAATTTAAGAGTACATTTTATATTCATGTTATACTAATATTGGTATGTTTATCAGGTGCTGGTGACCCAAGACTTGAACAGGACATCAAATCGCAATGAGTTCTCTTATCAAGACTGGAACAGTTAAAGAAGACTTCTCGCAAGGCATCATTTCTGCAACTGCCTCTGACCAAGTCAACTGAAAGTACGGGAGGGGAGCCTGTTTCCCCTTCTTCTGGGTCAATATGCTATTCTGTTGCTGATTTGTGGGGGGTGGGAGTGGGTAGGAGGCTAGTGTCCTTCCATGTTAGTTCCTAACCCCTGGAAGTCTCCGTAGCCGTGGAGAGGCCTGGCTACCACAAACTTATGGATTTTGACCATATGGAGGGAAAGGGGGAGTCTGAAGAAGCAGGAAGAAGAATGTCTAAAACTGGAGTTGCAAGGGGCAATCGCAGCATCGGAGCCAATGCTGGGGTGTCAATGGTGGGACCCAACTTTCGAGTAGGAAAGAAGATTGGCTGTGGCAATTTTGGGGAGCTGCGACTTGGTAAGTGTGGGGCACAACGGGTAGCTTGTTTTATGTTCTCAATGTATGAGATGTATTTTTACTTTTGCTGAAACATTGCAATACTTATGTATATATACAGCATCACACAATATGTCATGCCTTACACGTTTGCAAGCACTCTCACATTGAGGTTATTTGTAGATACTTCAAGACATAGGATCAACAACTATACAAACAATATAAATGAGAATCAGTGGTGAGAGTCCTGGTGCTACAATTACCAAATGCAGTCTTACTCAAGGACATTTTTGACAAAGGCTGTATGCTGGCACACAGCTCACAAGATTAAAAATCTTAGCTTACCTGTATGGATACATCCACTTATTCACATTCTATGCCTTTTATGCATCAGTAGCATGAATATATGGTCTCCATATATTCTATGGAGAATCTGGTGCCTGAATTTCTGCATTATAAGTGATATCAGCCAACTGCTAGTCAAATGAAACTTCTTTAAAAATCTCTGACTATTTTACCTATCCTATTTCCAATATGGCAATATTTTCATATGTCCATATTGGGGCCGAATATGTGGATATTGTATATCAGTGTTTCCCAAACCCAGTCCTCAGGTACCTCTATCAGTGCAGGTTTTCCAGGTCACAAGTGAAATAATTAGTACCACCTGTGGATCTTTCAAAATGTGTCAGTCAGTAATGAATACACCTGTGCTTCAGCAAAGGGATATAGAAAACATGCTCTGTTAGGGGTCCCTGAGGACTGGGTTTAGGAAACACTGTTGCATATGATCGTTTACAATTTCCCTGTTAGCAGGAAAATGAGACTAATTTTAACTCCTGTTGAATTTGATACCAGTTATTTTCAATCTTTCACATTTGTGTCACATTATTTTCTGGTTAAATATCTAAGATTTTTGGCATCTACTGTGAGGGTCCTTTGCTGCAAGAATGTCGGTGAATGAAAATAATACAGCTTTTACTTTAGACCCATATTGAAATATTCCTTCAGCAACTTTGAAGATGAAAAACCTCACTTTGAAAAAAACAACACACATATGTGAAAAACAATATAACGAAAGAACCTCCTTTTCTACAAGGGCACTTTAGATCTAAGTACATGAGTAATGACAGATGAATACAAATAAAATTGTCCTTTAAAAAAACAGTGAAAACAAAAATCCAAAAGAGTTTGTAAACAAAGTCCTGGATGTTGAGCTCAGGTTGTTCAATAACCCCAATTTCTTAATACTCTCTCATGTGATAGATTGGCTAAACACCTCAAAAATCTCTTTGTCTGTCAGTAAGTAATCAGTAGACTGAGCTTCAGGACTATTACCATGAACATGAGAAATATTACGGGATTGATGAGAAGGTTGAATAAAGATTTTTTAATGGAACAAATAGCTTTTCCCTCCAAGTTATTTGGAGTAGTCGTCTAGAGAGCACATAACTCTTGCTATTTTCATATATTTTTTTTAATGTTTATGTTCAAAGTTGATGGTTTCTTCCAGATGTTCACTTCTTCCCCAAAGGTGAATAGTTAATTCTTGAGCTCTGTGCCGATGCAAGAGCACCTTCAGAATCCTCATAAGAGTGCCAACGCGAATGTCTAGTATTTTCTCTGGGGTGATTGAAGTTCCTCCCTTTTCTCTCCAATGTTGATACCTAAAATGGGAGTAAGGAAACAAAGTGCTCTTCTGAAAATTGGGCCTCTCTTTGTGCAGTTACTTGTGTCCACAGTATATGAGGCCTGATTTGTTTGCTACTAACATCATTATTCTTGTCTCAGGGAGGTCGGTTTTGGATTAGCATCCATAAAGCAGGATTCATTGGTGCTCCAGCGCTGATGCTTTAAAACCCCATTGTGATCCCTTTCACATAATACTCCGAACTGCAAACACCAATCCGTATCCAATATATAAATGTGGGAACTGGGCATTGATAGAGTATTGCCTAGTTATGAGCATACCCAAGGTGACTCCAGTGTACTTTTGCTACAATAATCTGATGCTAAAAAAGAAACAGTACATGTAAGATTTTGGCAACCGTGCAACCACTTGATCTGATTCAAGGGAAGGATGTTCTTGCTTATTCGCTTCTAAAAGTTTAATCGGTAGTATCCATCTTAGAGAGACAACTCTATGGGCCTGATGCTAAGTGCATTTGTATCCAAAATGTTTACGTAAAATACATTGAAAGAAAATACGTAATATGTGGCGTTTTCATTTAGAATTTTTAAAAAAATGCAATTGGTTGGTCACACTATAAAATGGAAACCTGCAGCAGGGCATCACCTTGTTATGTTATACAGCCCTAGCTTGTTCAGTAAGTGGCGGAATTTTCCAGGGGATTTGGGCCCGCAACAAAACAGCCCTGTGCTGAAGCACTAGGGCTTTTCCTAACACCCAGTGTTAGGAAAAAATATTTCATTAAAATAAGCACTCCTACACTTTTAATAATCTATTATTAACCTACATCCTTGGGCTTCAGTCAGAACACGAGAAAGCTGATGTGATTGGTTAGTAGTGGTTAGACCCCACATGGGATCTAACCCTAATGAACTGCACTTGGTGGGGTCTTCCACTCCCAACTTTAAAAGGGCTTTGAGGCAGGGGAGGGATGGGAAGTTTTAACCGGGGGGCAAGACTCGACTCAGCAGCCTATTAGGAACATTTTAAAGGAAAAAAATGCAGGTGGTCCTGCCCCCCAGCCCAGCCAGCCCCTGCTTTGAAGAGTCTTTAGTTTAATAAAACATTTTTTCATGGTGTCCGTTTTTTAGCAGTTTTTTTATGCTGTACTACAGGTCCCAGCAATCCCTGAATGCCAGGGTATTCTGGCACTTGTAGTTCTACAAGTTTCAGCATGCTGTAACAGGCTTGGGTATGCTGGCACTTGTAGTCCTAGTACCAGCATTCTCAAGCAGTTTACGGTTGCCAGGACTTGCTTGAAACAATAATGCCACATTAAAAAAATTCTGACTGCTAACATTTAAATATTTATTACCCCAACAGCCACAAGGCATGGGAGTTGGGAAGAGCCATAGTGCTTTTCAGCTCAGGGTTGTTTTTTCTAGGGGTGGGGGACCTGCATATTTTTTACAAGTCCAGTTCCCCTAAGAAATTCAGCCCCATACTCAACAGGCTGGAACTGTCACATTATGAAAGGGGAACCCCATGCTGTGGGTTTCCCTTGTATAGTGTGAGCAGTCCGGCGTGTCATAGCTTAGTGCTGGTTGCATCTGTTGTGTGGGAGACCAAGTTAGTGTAAAATGCGTCCAAATCTGTAAATGGATATATAAATACACATTTTTTTTGTGTAAAGCCGCAGTGTGGAAATGTGTATTTATTATAGTTTTCCTCTGAGTTCCTTCTGAATCTGGGTACATGCTAGATCCACCTGGGCTTTATCCTTTTCTATTATCAAACCCTCTACTATCCTCCTAAACTTATCCCGAAAGGCTTAAAAAAGGGAGTATGTAGTATCTGTGTTGGCAGTTTGTTAACTTAATGGTATGTAATTGACACAGTTTAGTTTTCACAACTTCTCCTGTGTGTCTGCTAGCTTCCCAAGTTTATTGCTCGAAATTTCAAAATCCATAGTATTGAGTGCTAATACGGAGGTTATGAGATTTCTCTTACTCCTATGGGTATAAACTGCGGGTTTGAAAAAGTGGAGATGTTGCCTATAGCAATCAGTCAGATTCTAGCTCTGATTTTGTAGAATGTGCAAAATAAATGATAACTAGAATCTGATTGGTTGCAGTTTACTAAATATACCCTCTAGACCTTACAAGTCCACAGTTTTCTCTTCTTTTTTCCTGTTCTGCATTTATCCATACCTACAAAACACTCTTCCCTTGGAAACGATCCTACTTAACCCCTGGGTCTGTATGACATTTGGGCAAGATTGGGGAATAGTATGTTTGTAATATTGTGACTGGGAAGTCTATTTGGTTTTTGCTTGGTCAATATGGACCTAAATTATCCTGCTCTGTTTTTCTGCATTCCTGGGCTAAATGTATCAAGCTGTGAGTTTCTGGTGGGTTTGAAAAAGTGGAGATGTTGCCCATAGCAAACAATAAGATTCTAGTTGTTTATTTAGTACATTCTACAAAATAACTAGAATCTGATTGGTTGCTATAGGCAACATCTCCACTTCACTTGATACATTTACTCTCCGGGCTGTATACCTCCAACATGAAGCCCAAAATTTATTGAATCTCGTAAGGTTTCTCCCAATTTGCATCAGTCTGATATCAAGAAAAATCTTTAACATTAAGAGGTCACCTAGAGAGGGCAAGAGAATCTACCACTGCAGATAAGGTCCAGGTAACCATATCGCTGCATAAAAAAATAGTGCGATCAGGTTATCCTGAACCTGTTGAAGAAACATATTTTTTGCTATTGCATACTTGGGGGCAGATTCAATTGTAAAAAAAAAATGTGTGCAGTGTCCTGTGAAGGCCGCGAGACACTGCAGCGTTTTTTTTTTTATTGCAATGTCCGCTTATTTTTGCTCGCACCCCATAGAGATGCGAGCAAAAGGGAGTGTTACTTTTTACCGTACAGTCATGGTCAAAAGTTTTGTGAATGACACAAATATTATTTTTCACAAAGTCTGTTACCTCAGTTTTTATGATGGCAATTTGCATATACTCCAGAATCTTATGAAGAGTGATCAGATGAATTGCTATTTATTTCAAAGTCCCTCTTTGCCATGATAATGAACTTTATCCCAAAAACAAAATTTCCACTGCATTTCAGCCCTACCACAAAAGGACCAGCTGACAACAGGTCAGTGATTCTCTCAATAACACAGGTGAGAGTGTTAACGAGGACAAGGCTGGAGATGGCTTTGTCATGCTGATTGAGTTTGAATAATAGACTGTAAGCTTTAAAAGAAGGGTGGTGCTTGAAATAATTGTTCTTCCTCTGTTAACCATGGTTATCTGCAAAGAAACACATGCAGTCATCATTGCTTTGCACAGAAAGGGCTTGTGGGGGTAATGTCATTTTCTCTGCTGAATCCCCTTTCAGATTGTTTGGGGCATCGGGAAAAGCGCTTGTCTGTTGAAGGAAAGGTGAGAGCTTCCATCACTCCTGTGTCATGCATGTCAGTAAAGCATCCTGAGAACATTCAAGTGTGGGGTTGCTTCCCTGCCAAGGGAGTGGGCTCATTCACAATTGTGCCTAAGAACACAGCCATTAATAAAGAATGGTACCAAACATACTTCAAGAGCAACTTCTCCCAACCATCCAAGAACAGTTTGGTGATGAACAGTGCTTTTTCCAGCATGATGGAACACCTTGCCATAAGGCAAAAGTGATTACTAAGTGGCTTGGGGATCAAAACATCAAAATTTTGGGTCCATGGCAAGGAAATTCCCCAGACCTTAATCCCATTGAGAACTTGTGGTCAATCCGCAAGAGGCGGGTGGACAAACAAAAATTCACAAATTCTGATAAACTCCAAACATTGATTAGGCAAGAATGGGCGGCTATCAGTCAGTATGTGACCCAGAAGTTGATTGGCAGCATGCCAGGGTGAATTGCAGAGGTCTTCAAAAAGGGTCAACACTGCAAATATTGACTCTCTGCATAAACTTAATGTAATTGTCAATAAAAGCCTTTGGCACTTATTAAATGCTTGTAATTTTACTTCAGTTTACCATAGCAACATCTGACAAAAAGGTCTAAAAACACTGAAGCTGCAAACTTTGTGAAAACCAATATTTTTTGACTGTATAAATGAATGTGCCCCTTAATGTGTATGCATACTTGAGGCTCATTAGGGAGGGAAAATAACATCCTTCGACCTGTCAAAAGCTCAGCCCACACGGAGTGATCCTTGTGGTAGATACTTCCTTTCCCTTAATGCCCACACCGAGTGATCCTTGTGGTAGATACTTCCTTTCCCTTAATGCCCACACGGAGTGATCCTTGTAGATACTTCCTTTCCCTTAATACCATTAATATTTGTGAATGAGCAGATGGCTCCTTGGCCTTCCACATTCTCCCTCCACTAAAGACCCATCTTGCCCTATGAGATGGTTTGTGTTTTATACAATGGCATAGGGGGCTGTGTTTTATACAGTGGCGTTGGTGCAAACACAGCTGCCCAGCGCCTGTGCTGTAAGTTACAGGTGCCTGATCAGCGCAGACTGGTGTCTGTACAGGGTATGTGTGACTGGATCACTATTAAATAACTTTTGGTAAAAATTTATTGCAAGCAAATAGCGCAAGGCACTTATTTATGTAATTGCACGTGCACTTATTTTTGATATTGTGTATATTGTGAGATAGGAAAACATTATCTCTGAGACCAGGGTAGAAACGTTGTTTTTTTCTGTTTAACCTTGCTATAGGATATGCCTATTTCTGATGTATATATCTGATACAATGAGCCTGTGTTTACCAAGCCTCTGGTGTATTGTGATGTGGGAAGTGGCTTGTTTTTATGTTTTTTTTGTTGTTCTGTGGAAATGTGTATTCAGCGACTGTTCGAAGTATTCATGCCAGTCAGACCTTTTGACTTGCTAGTGAGTCTCCTGCCTCTGAAATAAGATCCAGGAAATCACAACAAGGTTTTTAAGAATTCCATAGCTAAGTATAAATATTAGTGGCTTTACAATGCATGTAAATCCATGTTTGTGTAGAGTACATCCTGATTCTAAAAATAGACTATTTCGAAACTGTATAAAAGATGAGCTGTGTGAGCATGTAATGTATCATTCTTCTGACTTCATTTGACCTGATCACCCTGGTACCTTCAACTAGGGTGAGAGCAAATAAACATCTTGATTCAAGACGCGCTTGAAAACATCTTCAATATTGCTGTATTCCTGTGATCTACAGATTAGACCTAAAATCTAATCCGTTCCCTGGCTGTCTGAGGTTTGGACCTAAGCGTTTCCAGTATTACCGTTCTGCCTGCTACCCAGCAACCCTGGTCAATGTGATAGGCCAGGGGGGAATCCATTCACAGCAACCCGGATCCATAGTAAGAGATCCGGAGTTACCAGCCCAGGTACACCAGCAACAAGGTACATTAGCAGAGTCAATTACCCAGCAGGAACGTGGTTGTGAGTGCCATAGAAGGAACTCAGTGGTGGCAGCAGGCCCCTCCCACTGCAGCAGGAAGGGCATATTCGGAATAACGAAAGGGGACGGTGGCAAATTATACCTAGCCAGTTCCCAGCAACAACAGACAGGGTGGCATAGGCGGTCCATCCTGTCACAGTATGCAAATGCTATATGCATCCACATGTGTTGTGATGTCATCATGCACACACGGATACAGTGGATGATGGGAGCACTGACCCAGGCATAATAGGAGCATATGGGAATATGGATGTACATTTATAGGAAAATATGACCAGGAATGACTGGAGCAGTGGTGTTTGCACTAGAACAGAGATTGATAGCTATATATTGAGGCAGTGATTAATATATGGATTGTTGGCTATCTATCCACCCATGCAGTGAATGGAATTTGATAATTTGAAATTCATGTTAATCGTAATATTTTTTTGTTAGAAAGCCTGGGAAGATGTGCATCTATTGGATAATCCAAAAGAAATTACACTAATAAGTTTGGCGTCAGCAGTCATTTGACAGTTTGCCTCCTAGGTTATTTCCAGATCTAAAGTATAGGCTCCTCTAGCACAGATGTAGGCATCTTGTGTCTTTTCATATGCTTTTCAGGTACAAGGCTAAGCATGCCCTACTCTGCCCGCTCATTGTTTATCATTGCTCAGAACCTTTTGGCACTGATCAGGCTAATGAGTGAGACATTCAAATGCAGAATGGTGTTGGGCTCAACTCCACGGCTGCCTACCATTCTCTGTCCCAAGACTCCGGGAAACAGTCTGTACTCTGCTCCACCAATCATAGACACCCTCCACAGGATCACAACAGCAGAAGTGCTGTGGTTGAAGTGGAAATCTAGACGTGGCAATCTGAAAAATGTAATGGGAATGTAAGCGATTGGAATTTAATAGTTTTGCAATGAAGGCAGTGGGAGAATTTGTGGTATGACATACCACTGTATAAACCCCCACTGTGTGTGCCTCTCTCTCAACATTAAAACCACTGACTAGTGAAGTGAATAACATTGATTATCTTGTTGCAGTGGCAAAGGGGCTGGATATTTAAGGCAGCAAGTGAACAGTCAGTTCTTAAATTTGATGTTTTGGAAGCAGGAAAAATGGTCAGGCATGAGGATCTGAGTGACTTTGACAAGGGCCAAATTGTGATGGCTAGACCACTGTGTCAGAGCATCTCTAAAACAACAGGGGGTAAATGTATCAAGCTGAGAGTTTTCCAGCGGGTTTGAAAAGTGGAGGTGTTGCCTATAGCAACCAATCAGATTCTAGCTGTCATTTTGTAGAATGTACTAAATAAATGATAGCTAGAATCTGATTGGTTTTTGAAACCCGCCGAAAAAAACTCTCAGCTTGATACATTTACCCCCAGGTCTTTTGGGGTGTTCCTGGAATGCAGTGGTCCAAGGAAGGACAACTGGTGAACCAGCTATAGGTTCATAGGCCCCAAGTCTCATTGATGCGTGCGGGCAGCTAAGGCTAGCTTGTCTGTTCCAATCAAGGAGAGCTACTGTAGCACAGATTGCTGAAAAAGTTAATGTTGGCTGTGATAGGCATCAGAACAAACAGTGCATTGCAGCTTGCTCCATTTCCGAATGTCAGTCAGAGTGCCCATGCTGACCCCTGTTTACAGCTGAAAGTGCCTACATTGGGCATGTGAGTGCCAGAACTGGACCATGGAGCAATGAAAAAAGGTGGCCTGGTCCAATTAATTACATTTTCTTTTGCATCATGCATATTTCCGGGTGCGTTTTTGTCATTTACCTGGGGAATAGATGGCACCAGAATGCACTATGGGAAGAAGACCAGCTGGAGGAAGGTGTGTGTTACGTTCTGTCTCTGCCTGCAGTACTTCATCTCTCCTGTGGAGGCTGCTTTATTTATACCAGATCCTGCCTGCAAGGGGTTCCTCATTTGATCTGGTTCCTGATCACCTGTGTCTGACCTTTTTTAAGACTGCCTTTTCTAACAGACTGGTGTCAGTTAAATTGATTTCTGCTGGAATCCTGTGATCTGATTCATTGTCCTCTGGTATCTGACTCCTGTTTTTTCTCCATCATTGTCGTGAACATAGAGAGCTTGCAGTTATTTATAAGGGATAAATCATAACTACAGTGTAAATAGGTTATCTCAAATGAATCCATGGATAAATTGAGCTGTTAAAGTGTAAAGTTTGGAGACATTGGGCCTGAGTCATCAAGGGACGTATGTCCCTTTTCAGCGCGTAGCGAACGCCAAAGTTTAGTGCACATGCTCGGTTGCCGGGTCTGTTTACTTTCGCGAACGCAAAAACTGTACGGCCGCGATCGCAAAACCCATTTGCGACGAGCTACGAGTTCTGGGCGGGAACAGGGAGGTTCAGGGGCGTGGTGACGTAGTCAATTTCTCATAGGGGCGTTCCCGTCTAACTACGTCCAAGTCATACTGGTGCGAACGCAGGTGATCGCGTGTGTGGTGGCGTACGCAGTGCGCCTGCCAAGGGTCTAGTTTATCTCTCAGATCTAAACCACGAGCACACACAACTTATCCGAAGGAACGCCCATGTGATCAGGACGCATGCAGACCCTCACCTGCATACTCTGTGCTAATTAACCACTGCTATAAAGCTCGGCGTAGATGATGTGCCCTGTTCACTGCTGATTCATTTATTGGTATGTTTGCATGATATATTTTAAGATATTACTATGGTTTCTTTGGTTGATTTGTTTTAACATTTTATTGTTTGAATTGTCTTGGACTTTTTTGTTATTTTGGGTGTTATACTTTGTTTCAGATAATAGTTACAGATAATAGTTTGCTTGTATTGGGCTGTGTAGTACTTTGTAGATTATTTTTATCTTTTGTTTACTTTTTTCTATCTTTTTTAGTTTCCCATTGACAATTGTTTGCAAGTGAACAGGATAATCCTGCTCCATTTTGAGGTAAGTAACATGGGTCTAGGTCTGCAACCTGACATAGCATAGAAGCAGATGCCATAACTTCTTATTCACCCTCTGACAATTTTTGTTTTGTTTTTTTAGCCACATTATGAGTTTGGCCAACCCACTTGTTGGTGTAAGTATATTGTCAATGTTTCCTGTGCAAATAGGAGTGACATTTTCCAAACTATGAGTTAATTGTATTTTTTTCACATCCTTCTCTTTTCAAATATAGCGTTTCTTAGAAATGGCCGAGGCACATGTGTCAGCACAGGAGGGCAACCAGCATCGCCGCCCCCAAAATCAGCAAGTAACCCATCGTCGCCGACCAAGGGAGCGTGTGTTCAGGCCACGTGTCAGCCTCTTTGGCATGTCTGATGCTGAGGTGGTGCGGCGTTATCGGCTCCCGCCTCGTGTCATCCTGGACACCCTGCGCATAGTGCAGATTGACCTGGAGCCCAAGCGCAACAGCCCAACAGCAATACCGCCATTGACTAAACTGTTGGCGGTATTGCACTTTTGCGCGACAGGGTCATTTCAGACCACTGTGGGAGTCGCTTCAGGGATGTCCCAGAAGTCCTTCAGTCGTGTGCTAAAGGTTGTTCTGGGGGCGTTTGTGTTGCGTCTAAGGCAATTCATACATCTGCCACTCGGTGAGGAGTCCCTGGTGCCGATAAAACGGCAGTTTTCCCACATAGCCGGTTTCCCGCATGTCATAGGGGCAGTCGATGGGACTCATGTAGCCTTGGTCCCCTCCGGTGGGAATGCTGCTAATTTTTTAAATCGCAAGCATTTCCATTCTATAAATGTCCAAGCTATATGTGACGCCTCTCTCCAGATTCGTAACCTGGTAGCTATGTGGCCAGGGAGTACACATGACTCCTTTGCCTTCCAGCAATCAGGGATGTGGGAAAGATTGCAACTGAGGCAAGGTGGTGCAAGGCCGAATGGTGATGCGTGGCTATTAGATATTTTTATTATTTAACAAACATGTCATGTATGTAGTAGTTTAAAGTGGAAATAGTAATGTCTTAAGTTTGGTAGCTAAGTAGATATATTACAAAGGCACATTGCAATATCATTCAAAAGTACATTTAATTGTGATGTTTACCTTAAAATCCTACCTGGATAGCTGCCCATATGAAAAGTTGTTCAAAAACTTAAACCTTGGTTACAAATACATTGAATATGTTATGTGTCTGATTGCTTCTTTTGCCATTATTTGTCATCCATGTTGCCTGTCTTGTTGCCATAGATATAGTTATTTGTGTCTACAATTATGACACTCGCTCATATTTTTAAACTTTTTCATTCTTGTCACCCCTTGTAGGAGATAACGCATACCCTTTTCGCCCTTGGCTCCTCACTCCTCTATTAAACCCACGTACGGAGCAGGAGATGGCATACAACTCCGCACATACAGCCACTAGATCGGTTGTGGAGCGGGCATTTGGTCTTTTAAAGGCCAGTTTCCGGTGCCTAGATCGGTCTGGTGGTGCTCTAATGTATGCTCCATCCACTGTGTGTGATATCATAGCTCTGTGTGTGGTGTTCCATAACATCGCCATTAGGAGTGGGGTTCCTTGGGTGGAGGAGGCCGAGGTTGCTGTCCAGGAGGTGTTAGATGCTGACCCCAGCCCTACAGAATCAGTTGATGCTGTGTCTTTCAAGCAATATGTCCTGGACACCTACTTCTCTTGTAAGTGTTTTTGTAATGTTTTTAAAAAATACAACATACATAGCTAATAAGTTTATAATTATACAATTAATTTTTTACGGGGCCTCTTTGCTGGTATAATGGTTGCATCGCATCGAGGATGAGTCTGGCTTCTGGTAACCCGTGATATAGAAGGCAACAGTGGGGAGGAAGCAGAGGCCAGTGGAGCAGCAGTGAGTGACTGTGCAGCAGCCAACGATTGTGTGGCACGGGGTGCACGGGGGGCACGGGGTGTACGGGTGACAGATGGGGCAGAGATGGCAGATGGGGCAGAGATGGTAGATGGGGCAGAGATGGCAGATGGGGCAGAAGGGGCAGCGATGGCAGATGGGGCAGATATGGCAGATGGGGCAGAGATGGTGGATGGGGCAGAGATGGCAGATGGGGCAGAGGGGGCAGATGGCAGATGGGGCAGAGATGGCAGAAGGGGCAGATGGTGGTAAATAATAGTTGTATTGCTGATTAGAATGTGAATATGGTTCAATGTCAACATATGGGTTGGTTTGAAAATGATGGCGATGCATTTGGGGTCTTAGACTAGAACCAATAGAACCTTGAGAGTGGAGTTGTTCAATATGTGAAGACGGGTGCGCGCGATTAGGCCTACTTGTGGAACGATAATCGGGTGAAGTGTAGTATGATTGATACATGGGACTAAGAGATGGAGAGAAAGAAGTAGGAGAAGATTCCTGTGATATGCGTGATTGGGGATTGGTGATATACACTGCAATAAGGTCAGTGAGACGGGTAAGGGTAGTGTTGATAGATGAAAGGTTTAAGTCCATAGTGTTCTCTATACGGGTGAGGCTACTGTGTAAAGTGTGCTCCATACGGGTGAGGGTTGTGGCAATATCTGTGGTATTGGACTGAATAGTGGCATTTGTGTCTCTAATACTGTGATAGCAGGCGTGCAGTGATTCCCGTTCACTGACTTCTGGCTCCTCACTCATTGGAGTCTTGTTCAGACATGTTCAGGTTCTCCTGTATATCCTGTATCTCCTGTATTGTATTGTATTGTAATCTAAAAAAGGAAAAAAAGAAAGTGCAATTATTCCATTTCCTACGACGCTATCTATGTCAGGTAGCAGACCTAGGCCCATGTTACTTACCCCAAAATGGAGCAAGGTTCTCCTGTTTTTTAGGCTTGTTTTTTTAAGTGATCGCAATCTAAAAAAGGAAAAAAGAAAGTGCAATTATTCCATTTCCTACGACGCTATCTATGTCAGGTAGCAGACCTAGGCCCATGTTACTTACCCCAAAATGGAGCAAGGTTCTCCTGTTTTTTAGGCTTGTTTTTTTAAGTGATCGCAATCTAAAAAAGGAAAAAAGAAAGTGCAATTATTCCATTTCCTACGATGCTATCTATGTCAGGTAGCAGACCTAGGCCCATGTTACTTACCTCAGTATCCACCAATATCAACCGTTTCCTGACAGCAACAACTTTGAAAAGCCATGCAGAAATTGTCAGGTCGAACTATCGCATGCTGTATGCGATTTTATAGTGGTGCGTTCAGTTGCGTACGTGCCAGAACGCTAGGCGCGCTTGAGCAGTGATTGACAGGTCAGTCAGCTCTCTTAGTACAGGTTCCGCGATGGACGTGCAGACGCACCGACGTTCACTGAGAACCAATCGGTAAGCAGGATATTAAACTGTCATTTCTGAGAGAAAATGAGGTCTGCAGTATTCTCACGTACCGAACTGCGGGTGCTGACAGCAACGATGGACTGTTGTTTTGAGCCCGCAGGGAGGTACGTGGGAAATGATGAGAAACTGCAGGCATACAGAGCCGTGCGCAGGCGTCTGCGTATGCAGGTTGGTACCCGCCGATCCATCGTGCAGTTGCAACGCCGATGGAGTGATCTGCGGAGACGGCAGCCCGACCTTCTTGCAGATTTGAGGGCTGAAATTCTTGCTAGTAAGTTGTGCTCAAACACTAGATAATATGGCAATGTAATTTTTTCTTCTCACAGGAAATATGGACAGAAAAGGCCTATTTTCTGACCATTCTCATACTAAACGTATGAATAATGTTAGTCTTATTTGCGATTATTCTGATTATTTCCTATTATATATATGTTAAAAATTTTAGTGTACATTTTTTGACAAATTTAATGTTATTGACATGAGTACCATTTTAGCATTCAAAGCTACCATTCGCTGCATGTATGTATGTATTCGCTGTGTATGGTGAATACATTACAAAAATACACATAAGATAACACATCATGGTCTCCAACAGGACGCCAATGCAGCTCCGAACACCACCGCCAACATCAACAGGTGGTCACACCGGAGGCGCCAGGTGGTAGCCAACAGCCACAGGTGGAGTCAGCGGTGGTGGAGGATTCGCCGCAGTCCGCTGACCTGGCAGCATCACCTCTGCTATTCCAGAGCCAACCAGAATCCACCTCTCAGCAACCACAAGTGCTGGTTGAGGAAAGTAAGAACATTACATGGTAATTTTCGTAAACTTTAGTTGTGGTTTTTTTTGTCAAGATATGATTTTTGGCTTTTTTGGGTAGAACATGACAAACAGTTTTCACTGCCCATTCACAGTACAAGGCATCCTAAGTTCCCACAATGGGAAAAATGTCCTCCCACCAATTCTTGTCTTGTGCGCAGGCCAACTCAGCTGGCAGGCTTTAAAAATGCACCCTAGAGGGTGAGATTCTCCTTGGCAAAATTTTGCAGAAAGTTAATGTATACACCAAAACAATATAATACTATATACTTCGTATTACTTGTGTCTCCCCCTTCCCTTTAGGTTGTAAGCTCTCATGCGCATGGCCCTCTTTTGTTGTGTGCTCCTTCTACAGTACCTTCACCCTCTTGGCCTTGTTCGATAGGCCTGTTTTCCCTGTTTTCTTAAGCTTAGGCCTTCTTCTTGCTGATTTCTACCATCCCTTTCACTATCTGTCAGAGATAATCTGATTTGCTTTACCCTGTCACCTGTCTTTGTATCATGTTGTGTCTTGGTTCTGTTTTCAGTATATGTTATGTACTCCTACATTTATCAAAATTTAATGAATGGGGCCAGTGTTTGGGTAACATTCATATATGCACTGTACCGAGCTTACAAAATGCAAAGGTACAAGAACTGACAGCTAGCATTTCACCACATTGAAATGTATTAAGAGTGCATTTACTAAATTTGTTGTCTTTCATTTTTTGTAGCTGATGAGGAGTCGATGGGTCCTCCAAGGCACAGCCAGAGACTTCTGGGTGAATTAAAAAAACAAGAAAAAAAATATAAAAAGCATAAAGAAAAAACAAAACAAAAAAAAAAAATATCTAAAAAAAATGTTAAATACCTTTTATTGATTATTTTTTTTGTGTTTCTTAACATTTGTTAATAGTTTTAGTTTATAAATTAAAATATTTTTGTTACAAGAAAAACTGGTATATGTGTGATTTCATTGAACAAATTTACGTATTAGCATTATACACTTAAGTAAAGCTGTTGTTTAAAAGCCAATGGAGAAGAGGCCAACCAATAGGGTCACACCTCACATCCGGGATATAATGTGATAAGGCCCAAAGAAATAACAGTTATGTACGACATAACCTCTTTCTAAAACATATACTGAAAACAGAACCAAGACACAACCTGATACACAGGGAAAACAGGGCATAAACTCATTGGTGTTATATAGGTTAATAAAGTCATACAAAAATTCCTTCAGCAAAAGACACTTAACGAATAAAATTGGATCATTGTTTCTTTACAAAATAATAAGCTTCCACTCTTTTTCTATGCTGAAAACTCTGATCTTAAACAGACCAGAGATGTACTTTGTGTTTCAACAAAAGAAGGTTGTACTGTAATTTACACCTATCATATAACAATTGGCTGAGAAAGTATTTAGGCGTATCCTGATCCTTTTGAGTCTCCTGGATGCAATGGACAAGTCGAAGAAGTCTGTGCAAGTCTTTGTTGAAAATCACTGGATTGAAAACATAGGTTCTTTGAATAACTACTTCATTTCTGTTCATATTCTTTTCCTTCCAGCTGACACCAAAGGCTTATATAATATAATATATATATAATATAATACATATGACATTATAAAAACACATCAAATATACATGATATACTGATATATGATATACGATAAAACACTGAAAATATTTCAATATTACGAAATTTTAATCATCAAAACTAAAACATCTTGACAGGGTAAACAAAGTAGCATAACAAGGAGAATATATATTTTTACGGTTATTTGCAACCAGCACCATGATTCAACAATTGAGAGATACACCAATGATGTTACTATGCACTAAACAGCGTAGCGTTCGCTTCTGCACGTTATGCAAGTATGTGCCAGCGTGTACGGACGTGAACGGGTAGAATAGGAACACTTGCGCCGCAAGTCATGAAGCTGCGTATGTGAGTACGCATCTTAATGACTTCGGCCGTTCGCAGCCACAAAGTACGTGCATTAGTGCACGTACGTACGCTGCGCTCATTTTGCGTCCCTTAATGACTCAGGCCCATTGAGTCTGATGCAAATATACTTAATGGCTTTGCACATCTCAGTGTGAGGAGATAACTGTCAGGCCGTAGGCCTAGGGATACTGGAGAGGAGTAAACACTAACCGGTATTAGCGCAACTGGTCTAACAGGCGCGGAGTCTAACGTGCCCCTGGTGTTCACAGGGACCCCCGCAAGGAGGTTTGGACTTTGCTGCACAGGGCACGCAGGTCGCAGTCCTATTACCCAGTCACCAGTGTAGTGTAGAAAGGTCAGACGGTTCCGGGTCACAGCAATCGGGAATATCAGGTACAAAGGGTAATCCAAAGGAATAGTCGCCAAGCCGAAGTCACAGTACAGAATGGGTCACACAGAAGAGTAGAATGGTCGCCAAGCCAGGGTCACAACAGGTAATCAGGAAGCCGAATACTCAGGAGTATGGAGAATAAGGAAGCCAGGAACACTGGTGGTGAACCAGTTACTCTGGCACCCTAATGGCGCCAGAGACAGGTTTAAATATAGGGCTGACTGTGCAGTGATTGGCGGAGAGGAGGAGGCGGAACTGGTAGGAGAAGCGGCGTCCTGTTGCCTAGCAACGGGACTGAGAGCAGGGCGCATGCGCCCGAGTACCCGGCAGCCGACAGGGAAGTCAGACGTCCGTTCCCCGTCTGACGGGATCAGCGGGGACGGCGTTTGACAGTACCCCCTCCCCTCCTCCCTCTCGGAGAAGGATTAACTTTCTTCAGAAATTTAGCAAGAAGGCGAGGAGCATGGAGATCGGCCTCCGAGACCCAAGATCTCTCCTCAGGACCGAAGCCCTTCCAGATACTGAGGTTTGCGCTGGAAGAAACGTCTCTTCAGAATCCTCTCGATCTCGAATTCATCACCTACAGATGTCTTGACAGGTGGAGGAGGAACAGGTTCTTTGAAAAATTTGTTGAGAATTAGAGGTTTCAGCAATGAAATATGAAATGTGTTATGGATTTTGAGTGCCAACATGCCCTGGCTGCCGTGGGTATGCTGGTGCTTGTAGTTATACAAGCACCAGCATGGCCACACTGTTTTTGGCAACCTGGCTGGCTGGGACTTGTAGTTCCACAAACAAAATTGGTGTCAGTTTGTTTTTTTTAACCATTTAGCGCCGTATTACCCTACTAGCCACAGCCCAGGGGTAGTAGGAAGAGCCCTAGTGCTATCAGCACTGGGCTGGTTCTTTCTAGGGGGGGGGCCCGCTCGTTTTTTTCAGCGGACCCCACTCCCTAGGGAATCCAGCCCAGCGCTGAACAGTCGGGTTGGTTAGTCATTATGGTAGGGGGAGCCCTGCCGCGCGTCCCCCTGCTATAGTGCCGCCAACCCTGGCTGGCTTGCCTAGTGCTGGTAAAGTGAAAATCGGGGGGACCCCACGCAAAATTTTTCCCCGATTTTCATGGGACCAGCACTAGTCAGGCAGCACTAGGGTTAAGCATAAATAGCAGGGGGACCCCACGCTTTTTTTTTTAAAAAACTTTTATCTGTTCTTTAACTTTTTACCAGGGCAGTGTAACAGTGATGTGTTTGCCAAACACAGAAGAGTTTGCTAAACTCGTGAGTGTTTACATCGCTCAAAATCGCCAGAGATGACCAGCGATTTTGAACATGAGTGTCAAAATCGGAGCTTGATACATTTCCACGATTTGCTGCGATTTCAACACGCTGGCAAATTTTGATACATTTACCCTCATGAGGACTTTGTCTTGGCACTTTATGGCGGGCACAAACCGAACATGCAGATACGAATCTCTGAACATCCGAAGCAAGTTTAGGCCACCAGTAGTATCTGGAAAGGAATTCCTTCGTTCTTTTGTAACCGGCATGACCAGCAAATTTGGACTCGTGTGCCCAACATAGTAATTTAGAGCGGAGATGTGGTTCCACAAACAAACACCCCGGAGGGGGAGAGGTTGCTGAGGAATTGGTAATGGCCACTACTTGTATCGGATTTAGAATCATCTTGTTGTCTGGATAGGGGAGAGCATCCGTATTATCAAAGGACCTGGAAAGTGCATCGGCCCTAGAGTTCTTGGAACCGGGACGGAAAGTAAGGATAAGTTGAAATCTGGAAAGAAGAGAGACCAGCGAGCTTGACGGGGGTTAAGACATTGTGCCTCCTGGAGGTAAGTAAGATTCTTGTGGTCTGTCATTACCGTGACGGGATGTAAGGCACCCTCCAGCAAGTGGCGCCACTCCTCAAAAGCAATCTTGATGGCCAGCAATTCCTTGTCGCCGATTCCATAATTTAGTTCACCCCCGGAAAATTTCTTAGACAGGAATCCACAAGTCTCCAGTGTACCCGAAGAAGATCTCTGGGACAGTACTGCTCCAATTCCTACCGAAGAAGCGTCTACCTCAAGAAAAAACGGTCTCCCCTGGTCAGGCTGTTTGAGTATAGGGGCCAAAAGGAATGCTTCTTTAAGAGTTTTAAAAGCCTGTATAGCTTCGACAGGCTACGGTTTGCTGCAGGCACCTTTGCGGGTTAAAGCTGTGATGGGACAGATGATGGACGAAAAACCTTTAATAAACTGACGGTAATAGTTGGCAAACTCGATGAAGCGTTGAGTAGCCTTGAGGCCAGTTGGTAATGGCCAGCTGATAATGGCCTCTACTTTTTTTGGATCCATCAGCAGACCGGTGCCGGAAACTATGTACCCCAGAAACGGAACTTGTGAACATTCGAAAAGGCATTTCTCCAGTTTACAATATAAGGAATATTTTCTGAGACGAGAAAGAACAGTCTTGACATGAAGGCGATGAGAATATATATCAGATGAAAATATTAAAATATCGCCCAGGTAGACAATCACAAACTGATACAGGAGATCCCTGAAGATCTCGTTGACAAAATCTTGAAAAACTGCTGAGGCATTGCAAAGTCCAAAAGGCATCACTAAGTACTCATAGTGCCCGTCACGGGTGTTAAATGCCATTTTCCACTGGTTGCCTTTCCGAATGCGGATCAGGTTGTAGGCCCCTCAGATCTAATTTAGAGAAGATCTTGGCTCCTCTGATTCGATCGAACAGTTCTGTAATTAAGGGGAGAGGATAACGATTCTTGATGGTGATGGCATTAAGACGGCGGTAGTCGATGCAAGGTCTTAATGAACCGTCTTCTTTACGAAAAAGAATCCAGTTCCTGCGGGCGAGGTGGATTTTCTGATAAAGTCTCTTTGAAGGTTGTCTGAGATATATAAAGACATCGCCTTCGTTTTGGGAAGAGCCAGTGGATAGACTATACCCTTGGGAATGGTTTTGCCGGGAATTAGTTCGATGGGAAAATCCCATGCCCGATGTGGCGGAAGACTTTCTGCAGCAGTCTTGCTGAAAACATCAATGAAGTCTAAGTACCGCTCTGGTAGTTTGACCTGGGAGTCCAGAGAGAGACAAGGAAGGTGGTTAGGAGGAAGTACTCGAGAGAGACATTGGTCGAAACATGAAGAACCTCAGGAGGTTACTTGAGCGTGAACCCAATCGAATTGTGGTGAATGTTTTCTGAGCCATGGTAGCCCTAAGATGATGGAGTTAACGGACTGCGGAATGACAAGGAACTGAATCCACTCCTGGTGAAGAACCCCTACCTGCAATTGGACTGGTGCGGTGGTGTAAGTGATGGAACCGTTGCTGACACGGTTACCGTCAACTGCAGTAAGAACCAATGGTTGCGGCAACGGAGAGCAGGGTATGTGAAGCTTGGACACCAGAGTGGCGGAGATGAAGTTCCCTGCAGATCCAGAATCCACAAATGCAGAACAGTTTAGCGAAGTATCCGAAAACTTGAGGGTGACAGGCATCAGAAAACTGTTATCTTTTGAAGGAGAGGGAGAATGGAGACAGGAACCTAGAACAACCTCCCTGGTGTTGCCTAGGCGGTGAAGTTTTCCGGCTTCTTTGGACAAGAAAACAACAGATGGCCGGATTGTCCACAGTATAGACACAAACGGTTCTTAATCCTACGTTCCCTTTCATCCCGAGACAAACGAGAGCGTCCAATTTGCATCGGCTCTTTGGCTGGAAGAACTGGAGATTGGAAACGGGGAGCCAGGCGAACAGTACGACGACCCTGGATCTTCTCCGTAGAACGCTCTTGATGGCGAATGTCTACCTTGATAGACAGAGAGACCAGATCGGCAAGCTTGGACGGAAGATCTTGGGAAGCCAGAGCGTCCTTGATAGGATCAGACAGACCTTGCCAATAGGTAGCCATTAGAGCCTCATCATTCCATCCTAATTCTGAGGCTAAGGTATGGAACTGAACAGCGTATTGACCTGCTGTAAGGGAGCCTTGACGAAGAGCTAGCAGACTAGATGCAGCCGAAGACACTCGTCCGGGCTCATCAAATACCTTTCGAAAGTTCTCAATAAAGGTGTCAGAATGGATGAGAGATCCATCTCTCCGCTCCCAAAGTGGGGAGGCCCAGGCTAGGGCTTGTCCCGTCAGAAGAGAAATAATATAGGCCACCTTAGCTCTCTCGGATGAGAAATTCTCCGGTGTCAATTCGAATTGGATGGAACACTGATTCAAAAATCCACTGCATCCTTTGGGATTACCGTCATACTTCTCCGGGGTAGGAATCCATAGAGTTCTAGAGACGGCAACAGCTCCGGTAGGAGGCACAGAGGCTGGACAAGGAACAAGGGCTGAGGCTGGAGCAGCTGCCTGAGGGATGCTCAGGGAATCCAGGCGAGAAATCACCCCTTGTATACACTGTAAGAGTTGCACTTGGTTGGCCTCTTGCTGTTCTACCCGTACTCCTAAATGGATGAGGAGATCTCGGGCTGAGGGTTCTCCGATACCGTCAGTCATGGCCAGAGTAAACTGTCAGGCCGTAGACCTAGGGATACTGGAGAGGAGTAAACACTAACCGGTATTAGCGCAACTGGTCTAACAAGCGCGGAGTCTAACGTGCCCCTGGTGTTCACCAGGGACCCCCGCAAGGAGGTTTGGACTTTGCTGCACAGGGCACGCAGGTCGCGGTCCTATTACCCAGTCACCAGTGTAGTGTAGAAAGGTCAGACGGTTCCGGGTCACAGCAATCAGGAATATCAGGTACAAAGGGTAATCCAAAGGAATAGTCACTAAGCCGAAGTCACAGTACAGAATGGGTCACACAGAAGAGTAGAATGGTCGCCAAGCCGGGGTCACAACAGGTAATCAGGAAGCAGAATACTCAGGAGTATGGGTAATAAGGAAGCCAGGAACACTGGTGGTGAACCTGTTACTCTGGCACCCTAATGGCGCCAGAGACAGGTTTAAATAGAGGGCTGACTGCAGTGATTGGCGGAGAGGAGGAGGCGGAACTGGTAGGAGAAGCGGCGTCCCGTTGCCTAGCAATGGGACTGAGAACAGGGCGCATGCGCCCGAGTACCCGGAAGCGGAGTCCCGCGGCAGCCGACAGGGAAGTCAGACGTCCGTTCCCTGTCTGACAGGATCAGCGGGGACGGCGTCTGACAATAACCATGTCACTTGCCTTGGTTACAAAGAGTTTTGGGACACTTGAGTAGACTGTGTGGGGCCGATCACAGCTGGAGATCCTGGTAGGCAGCATGTGAAAGCCTATATATAAATATATTTATATATTTATATATATATAAATATGACCTTCAAAGTAAAATGTTGTCACAGTTCATATTTTGGGAAATCTGGGAGGTACTTCATACTGAGGAGCAGAAATCACACCATTGGTTCTGATCTCCTTAAATAGCTGGCTAATCCTCTGCGGAATTGCCGGTAATACATTTACCATAGTGTCCTGCTCCCTTGTGTTCTCCCTGTCAACTGTTCCTGTTGTTTCCTGTCGGATAGTGGTATCCCTGTGTACCAGACCGTTTCCGTTCCTGTTTACGCTTCATTGGATTTCCCTGTGTACCGACTCGGTTCTGCTTGACTCTTCTCCTGTGTTGATATCCCGTATGCCAGATCTGATTCGGTTCCTGACTATTCTACTATCTATTCACCAGTTCCAGTCAGCTAACTCCAGGACCCCGGTAAAGTTGTGCTCCCAGGCATGGCTCCGGTGTGATCTGCAGCTCCTCTGCTCATCCTAACCTTATACGTAGACACAGCCCCTGCAGCATCCCTGCACTCAGATTTCAACAATCTCCGGACTCTTACCAGTACTGTGGGTTGCAGTTACCCCTGGCAACCGCCTGAGAACTGTTTCCCTAAAATCTCCGGACTATCACTAGTACTGTGGGTTGTAGTTACCCCTGGCAACTGCCTACGTTCAGTTTCATCATCTTTACCTATCACTGCAAGTTTCGTTCCTTTGCGGACAAGCACCGGTACAGAAGTTACTGTGTATCAGGGGACTTCTCTATCAGCTGTTCTTTTATTCCAGTGGCCAGGAGTGATATATCCACTCGGTGTCTCACCTGACTCCCTCCTGCACTTCCTACTCTACGGCCTTGGTAGCTCTATTCCTAGGTTCTCCCCAGCCAGTGCACATCTCACGGCCCTCTGTTTGTCTGCAGCCAAGCCTGTCCCCATCACTAGGGGCAACAGTGAACACCAGGCTTTTGGAGCAGACTCCGGGTATTTCTGTACTGGCTGGAGGGGATCCTAACACCTAGTTATCCTGGTATTCTGTACCTGCATTTATCTTTTTGTGCCTGGTATCCAATAACTCCTGCTGTTCCTATGTACTTGTTGTGCTAACTGCTTTACCATTGTCTGTATTTAGTTTATATCTGTGTGATCTGTTTTTAAAATAAAGACACTGTTATCATCTCAACTACTCTCCGTGGTATTCATATTGGGACCCCTAACATTTGCACTGGCTAAAATATTAGAGCCTGCAAGTTGCACGTTCCCGGCTCTTGAACAAGCATTCCTAGTGTGTTGGAATATGGACTCTGTATTTGAGATCCCATCATAGAAACTTTCTAAGACTGCTGATTTGCTCTCTGATCTGGAACTCCAACCACCTACTTTTGATGGGGACTTGGTACAGTTCTATCCCCTTAAAGTTTTTTGTATTCTATTTTCCAACTTTTTTTTTTTTTTGTTATAACCAACAAAATCAAGTAGATTTCAAAACCCTTTATTGAGATCAGAAACCTTATTCTTTCAGATCTTTTAGTGTTAGCTGACTGAAGTGATTGAAGAGTTTTCCCCATTAGTTACAGACCCAAACTATGATTCATCTTTGTCATCTTCTATATGTCCAACTACTCCAACTGTGACATGAGGGATCACACGATATATGATCTATAGTTACATATAGTGCCCTGCTGGTTTGAGTTGGAGTGCATACTTTACTGTTTCTATTTCTGTAATTCAGTTAATTCAGCCAATCGACAAGTGGCTTGGAAGTCTGACAAGACTCTTGGATTCTGTAGTTTAAAACTGCACTTGTGTATATGTTTATGTGTTCTGTGTGTGTGTATGTATGTATATATATATATATATATATATATATATATATATGTGTGTATTGTAAGGGCATATATTATATTATAATATCTGTGAATTAGCAGCTCCACCATTTTGTGAGTGACAGAACCTTAATTGGACATGTTAAACCATAAGGTTTTTTGTCTATGGAATAAATATATATATATATATATATATATATATATATATATATATATATATATATAAATATATATATGTGCTTGTGTATATACCTTGGTTTTGTGGGTCATCTTACCCATAATAATAAACCTAAGGCGCCATACCCCTTCTTACCTGACATTTTGAACCTTACTTGGCATACCATCCATTCCTGAAGGGAGGCAGCCACTTTGATATTAAGGAGGTGTCTGGGTGTGAATCTGTATTGGACTATTATATTTATATTCACATTCATTCTCAACTCTGGAATAAGCGCCACTGTTATTGTCATCATTCTTTTCTATTCTAACCTGGTATTGACACTAATAGGCAGCATTTTCAGATTGATATATAAACACCCCACATCTTACTACAATGTGGAGAAACAGTGAGAGAATTAACACAAGATCTGACCGTCACAAAATCTTTAATGATACCAACAACATAGACCCTACATCAGAATTAGATAATCTCTTTTGGGATATTGAAAAATGACTTGGTAAAGAAACCAGGATGTGGTGGGACATTAAGGGACTAGAGCAATACATTGCAGTAAATAGAATACCAAGAGGACTCCGCATTAATAAGACCCCCACTTTTGGTAATACTAATTCTGAATTCATGAAGGAATGGGATCATATCCTTCATGACTGCTCAATTAAATTTATGAAACTTATTATTCACGAGAAAAAGAAATCTTTTCAAAATTTGGAAGAAGAGATATCCATTAAAGACAAATTACTAGAACCCTATAAAGGGAAGGCTGATTACCTCATTAATGAAAAAGTTCTTAATAAGAATTTAGAAAAAGTAGAAACAGAGGAAACCAAAGAGAAAAAATTTCTGAGGGATAAATATGACTATGATCACAATAACATCAAACAATGGAAAAAACCTACCTCTAACCAGACTTACAGGCACTACCAATATCCTACTAATATGGATGTTCACTGTGATGAAAGGAGTGATACGCTAACCATTCTGTGTCTCGTTTCTCACATAATGTGGATTATAGTACTTTTTATAGCCCTTGCTTTTGTTCCCCAGCTCACCAGACTACAACTGCATTGTCGAATTACATGTGGTTAAGGGGACATTGTAGTCCAATGTAAATATGTATATTGTGTATTATATATTGATGATTTGCAGTAGTGTTATTCATTGTTCTTAAACTGAAGCCAGGAGGGTTATGGGTAAAGATCAGGTGGTGTCCACAATACATTCATTCTCCCCCCTCCTTCCTCTACAGGAAGCATGGAACAGCTGGGGACCCTGTGACATCACAAAGTAGTGTATGGAGTTAATTTTAGGTGGGGCTCACTGCTACCTTATCCTTGGAAGTAGGGGAAGCCAATTAGCATAATTTGTTCTCCTTAGGATTAGTCCAGACGATCTGTCTGCATCCCAGCAGGGGGCTTCTGTGAAAGGACAGCTCATCTTCACTGCCCTGTCTAAACCCCCTAGTCCTGCACTCGCCAATGGTTAAGAAGAATAGACCCAGGGGTTTGCCCAGGAAGGGGAAAGACTGTGGAAATTAGACCTGAGATATAAGGAACGACTCCAGGGGGGGAAGGGTGTTCATTCTGGGATTTCATTCATGAAGGTGCAAGATCTAGTTTTGAGTTGTCGTTCACTAACTAGAGTCTATATATGTAGCTGAGAGAGATCCATGGGTCGTGAAGTCTGGACAGCTAGGTGACTATATCTCCTTAAGCTATTGGGGTAAGGGACAGATAATGTGTTAAACCTGCCTGGCATTTATTTACTGTGTGTACATAATATTGTAGTGTTGTTTGTATGACAATAAATATACCGTTGTATTTTCATAACTACATTTGCCTGAGTGACCATACGAATCCTAGAAGGTACTGGGTAGACTTCCCTGGCATAGGAAGGCACCCGTGGGTGGCCATCCAGCGTGAAGTGGGTAGCATTGGGCCAGATAAACCTGGTATCTTCACATTCACCAATGGAAATATGTAGAACCAAAGGAATATAATAGAAGACCACAGCACAGTCCCACTATCAAGAAACCTACCACTAGAGAACCATTCCCCCTTAAAAATAGATTTAGAGTATTGGACAGCATAGACACTAGTGATAGGATTTTTTATCCCCCGTTACCACCACCCACGAAAGGGGGGGTCACAGAAAACAGATCAAAGAAAGTATTCTACTAGCCTCACCCATGAAATGCAGACTGGTAGGAGAAGGGGAAAACAAGGTGGAATCAAAAAGGTCAAGGAGAAAATACATATTACTACTATTGAAGCTCTTAAAAATAATGGTATTTTTAATTTATCCAAACACCAGGTCAGTGAAAATAAATTCTCTGTACTCAGTAAAGGATTAACTTTTGTCCCTACACAAAAACCTAATAAATTTCAGATGTTCATAGACATCAATAAATACACTAGCAAACTTACCTTAAAGAGACATTTTATTAGGAAAGATGCAGCCATCACTTTTAACTTTGACAGTACATCCAAATCAGGTCTGAAACCTAAATCTAAATTTTACCCATTAGAATCAAGGAGTAGCCATATTGACCTGTTTCATAAACTAGTAACCTCTGCCAATCTGATTATAAACATCCTCGTGATACTAACCTCTCTAAACAAGAAAATATTGCCTTGAAAAAACTACAGAAAAATAAAGACCTGATTATTAAACAAGCAGATAAGGGAGGCGATGTGGTCCTGCTAGACAGAATAGACTACATAGAAGAGGCACACAGATTACTACAGGATACAGTTTCATATAAGGTACTTCAGAAAGACCCCACTCATGAATTTGTCAACTCACTCAGGGAAATTTTGGTCCAAGGCCTACATGAACAGGTTATTACAAAAGAGGAATATCAATACCTATTAGTATCTAACCCAGTTATCCCGATCTTCTATTATCTACCCAAGAGTCACAAAAATCTATGTAAGCCACCGGGTAGGCCTATCATAGCAGGCATAGATTCCCTAACATCTCATGCCTCGGAATATGTAGATATTTTCTTAACAAAATATGTGATTAACCTAGATTCTTATCTCAAAGACACAACAAGTGTACTTAATTTACTACAAGGTTTTGAATGGAATTCCAATTATATTTGGCTAACCATAGATGTACAATCATTGTACACTGCGATAGAACATAAGAAAGGGACGCATCTTGCAAACAATTCTTAGATCCAGACCCTCATATTTAATCCACACATAAAAACTTCATATGTGACCTCATTCTATTTATTTTGACCCATAACTGCTTTAAATTCCTAAACACCTTCTAGCTCCAGTGCTGTGGTACAGCTATGGGGACGATTTTTGCGCCAAGCTATGCAAATTTAGTTAAGGGGAGCTGGGAACAGGAATATGTCCTTAAACCAAATACGTTTTCTAAGCACATTAAAATATACAAAGTTACATAGATGACATTCTGATTATATGGGATGGAGACACAGATTCCATAAAAAAATTCATGTCATATATTGGTAACAATGAATACAATCTAAAGTTCACAGCTTACTTCAGTCCCGATAACATAGAATACCTGGACTTGGTTTTGTCTGGAATAGATGATAAGGTTATAACCAAGAATTTTATCAAATCGGTCGATACCAACAGCTACCTCCACTAGAAAAGTAGACATGTTAGTACCTTTACTACAGTATTAAATATGCATAAATAAACAATCTAATACATTTTACTAATAAATGAATGTGGATTGGAACCTTAATAAATATGAACTATATATATATGTGAATGTGTAAGTGCGAGTGTATGCGTGCGTTATTTATCGTGCAATTGCGCCATGACACGTGGAGTACTGATTGCAATCGCACGGTAAAACAATATTAATTGATATACTTTCATTCAATTATTCGACTTTGACAGCTCCACCCTTTGATAGTACACAAAACTATCACCTTAAAGATTTTATTGCAGGATCTCAGTAGTACGTTTCATTGTTCAGTAATGTAAGTCCCTCTTTGTGTATGACTACACTGTCTGTAGATCTCAGACAGGTTACCATAAAAGAGAGTTATAATCCTAGAAACAATTTTCTTTTAGAATGGAACATATACCTCTGGAGCATGGAGATAACCTTTTATATGCCCTTCAAGGGTGCGACAGAACATGTATCAACAATATAGAATATCCTACAACAGTTCTTCATGCCTAACATGTTCATCTGTCCGAAGCATGTCTTTTAGCTTAGACAATATTTAAACAATGCATGTTCACCAATAACACCATCCTATGTCTATCAACAATGTAATTTACGGTCTCCTTCAACCTGAGTTAGTATATACACTCTAATAATATCGACATTTCTTGTCATCAACACTTGTGGGGCGGGCTATTGTCTGTTCGTTCTTCCCAGTCTCCCAATACTCAAGTTTCTTTGTATGTGAAACAGTGATCGGCCTGCCAAATATTGGGAGACTCCAAACTAAGGGACTGTCTTACCTTCCCCCTAGTGGCCTCCCACCCCATAATTTGGGTACCTCAGGAATATTTAGTGGAAAGATAACTAGTCCTACTCGATATAATCTCTGAGGCACGTGAGAGCACACCCAGCACTTAGTTTGGTCTAAAACCTTACCCACCCAAGAATGATAATCATTCTCAAGGATGCCTGCTCAAGTCCGAATATTACTGGACTGGCATCGCTGGATGCACCTCTCTTTAATTGGGACTCCATAACGTACTTATGGACGTAATACTCCTCAGACAATAGCCCCTCGCACTTTCTCCAGGCTTCAAGATTTCCAAATTTTCCTTTACCCCTGAAATAAATCGATTAATTGGCTGGACCCGATTGTGTTAACACCTTCTCCTTCATCCAAAACTCCTCAATATCACTACCTGAACGAGCCTCGGTCCCCTGTTCACAATTGAAAGAACTGTCCTGAAAAGAGAATGTGATGAGAGAAACACAGAATAGGAAAATCTACCACTTCATGCTGGACAACTGTCTTTGCAAAGTCCTTGGCTGAGGGTAATTGGAATCTTCTCTGGGTGTTGACTCCTCTGCAGTGGATGGAATGGGTACCGGTGTCTCTCTGCTACCACTAAGGACGTGATGCTGGTCGACAACACTTGGTACCTGTCTGTCAATAATATTCCCTAATACTCACCAATCATCATCATCATTTATTTATATAGCGCCACTGATTCCGGAGCGCTGTACAGACAACTCACTCACATCAGTCCCTGCCCCATTGGGGCTTACAGTCTAAATTCCCTAACACACACACACACAGACACAGACTAGGGTCAATTTGTTAGCAGCCAATTAACCTACCTGTATGTTTTTGGAGTGTGGGAGGAAACCGGAGCACCCGGAGGAAACCCACGCAAACACTGGGAGAACCTACAAACTCCTCACAGATAAGGCCATGGTCGGGAATTGAACTCATGACCCCAGTGCTGTAAGGCAGAAGTGCTAACACCTTAGCCACCGTGCTGCCCAATGAAGTTTTCCTCTGTACAGGGTCAAAGGATGGCTCTATGTATTGTGCAGGGGTCAGAGGATGGCTCTCTGTGTTGTGCAGGGGTCAGAGGATGGCTCTCTGTGTTGTGCAGGGACCAGAGGATGGCTCTCTGTGTTGTGTAGGGACCAGAGGATGCTCTCTGTGTTGTGCAGGGACCAGAGGATGGCTCTCTGTGTTGTGTAGGGACCAGAGGATGACTCTCTGTGTTGTGCAGGGACCAGAGGATGGCTCTCTGTGTTGTGCAGGGACCATAGTATATTGAGTGTAAGGATGTTCTGCAGAAAGTGTTTTGGGTGGAGGAATGCTCTGCAGGATTCTTTCGGGAGCAGATACTGTTTGGTGATATGTTATGTTCTGCAGATATCTTTAATAAGCAGGCACAGTCTTGGAGGGAGAAATGCTCTGTAGGGATTTTGTAGTTCTAATTTTTTATGAAGTTGCTTTACTGTGTCTTTCTAAGACACCCAGGCCCTAAACTACGATAAAGCTAAACTAAGAAAATGTAATAGTACTGTATGTGTGTATTCCAGTGAACACACAAATCTGTGAATTAGCAAATCCACCATTTTGTGAGTGACAGCAATCTCACTACATGATAGTGCTGAATCTGCAGCTTACCGCAGGATGTGATGGCATACCATGTCTGTATTTCTCAAGGAACACGTCCATTAAGGCTTCTGCTTTAATTGTGGTAATTTCATTGCTTTTTGGAGTTTGAGTGGAAGAGTTTCAATAGTTTTCTTACAGTTTAGATGGTGTGTAAGGAACCTTAATCGGACATGTTAAATCATAATGTTTTTTGTCTATGGAATATATATGTGTGTGTGTTTGTATATATATATTTATATATATATATATATATATATATATATATATATATATATATATATATAGATATACATATATATATATTGTAACAAAAGGAGGCATTTAGCTGGCAATATGCAGAGAAAGCAGGGGAGTAGAGTAAAACATTGGCACAGTTATGTACCTAGGTTGAGATTAAACCAGGTAAAAACATATGTGTAGTTTAAAATTGGTTTACTTACATGATTTAAAAGCTGCTTCCTCTCAGCAAACAGACAGGGTGGGTCTGATAGTCTAAACAGAGCCAGGGATGGGCGTTTCCTTTTAAAGAGAAGGTGGGTGTGTCACCTGTCCATCAAGCTAGGCCTGTGGGAGGAGTGTCAGGTATAAAACCCTGCTTGTTTCATTGTTCAGGGAGATCAACTCTGGGCTAGCTGGCTGATCTGGACAGAGAGCTGGACTATGTATAGTGAGCGTTGAGGGTCTCCATAATTGCTGTGCAAGTATACGGTGTCAAAACATTATTACCATCCTGACAATAGAGAACCATAAAAAGGAAGAAGTTGTACGCGTGTGCTTCTGCAGTAGCGGGCTCTTGCCACAAGTGGTGTCAGGAGTGGGATGCTCCGGGAAGCAAGTTTCCGCTACCCAACCCGCGCAGACGTCAACATGGAGGAAGTACTGAGAACCCTCGTGAATGTGGCCGCTGCGCAGCAACAGCAGCAAGCTCAGATGCTACAAGTCGCCGAGGCACAGGTGGAAAACACAAGGCTCTTAAGAGAAGAGTTAAGCCAGATGAGGCATGACAGAAATTAACCACCTGGTCCTGTTCTCCAGAAAATGTCACCAGCTGATGACGTAGAAGCATATCTGGTGTCTTTCGAGAGACTTGCAAAAAGGGCAAAATGGCCTCCTAAAGATTGGGCGGAGAGACTGGCGCCATATCTGACTGGTGAAGCTCAGCGAGCTTATATGGATCTAGATGAGGAACGGGCCTCTGATTATCTGTGTCTAAAGTCTGAGATATTGGCTCGCATTGGAGCCCAGCGCTATCACCAATGGCGCTATGATAAAGAAAAACCGGTCAGAGCGCAAGTGGCTGAGCTTTCTAAAATTTTAAAGAAATGGCTGCAGCCTGAGGAGAATTCGCCTTCTCGGATTATTGAAGTTCTGGCGATAGATCACTGCATCCGGGGGATGAATCGCGATTTGCAAAGGTGGGTTCTGCAATCAGACCCACAAACTTATGAAGAGCTTGCCACCGTGGTAGAAAGGTTTTGTGCAAATGACTAAAGAACCTGCATTTGTGCCAAAGCCGCTGCCACGCCAAAAGCCAGATTTGACAATCCTTGCCACAGGGCCCAATGGCAAAACTGCTACGGACAGAGGGCCAGGTGCAAAGCTGTCTAATCTGAAGTGTTTTGAATGTGGTGTGCCAGGCCACTTTAAGGCAGAGTGTCCTAAACTACAGGAACCCATGGACTGTTCTGTAGCACATATTGGACCTGCATTTCCAAGCTGTTTTACCATGAGTCCCACATCAGGAAGTCCTTATTTGTTCCGGGTGACTGTGCTAATCAACCAAAACCTTGTTCTGGCCTTGGCTGACTCGGGGAGTGAACTCTCATTGGTTTTCAGCTCTGCTTTACCCGAAACCATAACTTCTCGGTTGCCCAAAGTGAAAGTTCTTTGCGTACATGGCACAACAGAGGAGTATGAAAGAACAATGCTACCAGTCACACTCAAAGACAAAACTGTTATGGTGGTAGCTGCCATAGCACCTAAACTCCCATATCCACTCATTTTGGGGCGAGACTTCCCACTGTTTAATGATGTCCTCGGTGAGCGGATCCGGCCGGACATGATGGCAACTGATGATGCAGCGGTCGGAAGCCCGGTCTTAAAGGAACCGCCTAAGAATCCACAACATCTGGACATCGATCTTTGGGAACCGCCAAACCGGAATGCCATCCTGGGAGTCACAGCAGGAGTTCCACAAAAGCATCCAACTGTGGGGAAACATGGACAGTCCAAACTAGCATTGGTCGGTGATGTCGCAGATGAGCCCACCCCGCCTGTCAGTGAGGATACGGACTGGTCTGCAATCCCAATTTTGTTTCCTTTGCAGGACTTTGCTCGAGACCAACTTAATGATGCCACTTTGGAACATGCCTTTAAAAGTGTGACTGAGGTAAATGGGGTAGCGAAAACCGCCCAGCCTGCAGAAGGTATACCAAATTTTATTGTTAAAAATAATTTCCTGTATAGAGTTGCTAATGTACAGGGGGAAAAAGTAGAACAATTAATGGTTCCTCAGGTCCATGTAACCTTAGTGTTAAAAGCAGCACATACACATGTTTGTGGGGGACACCTAGGGGAGGATAAAACACGGCAACAAGTTCTGCTTAGGTTTTACTGGCCCGGTGTACACATGGCAGTGAAAAAGTATTGCCGGTCCTGTCCCATTTGTCAGAGAACCTGTCCCAAACCCATGTACAGGGTACCTCTCATTCCAATACCAATAGTACAAGTTCCCTTTGAACGGATAGCTATGGACCTTGTAGGGCCCCTGGAAAAATCTGCACGTGGGCACCAATATATACTAGTGGTGCTTGACTATGCAACCAGGTATCCAGAGGCAATTCCCCTACGAAACATAAAGTCCAGCACCATAGCTAAAGAACTTGTATTGATGTTTACACGCTTGGGAATACCCAAAGAAATTCTCACAGACCAGGGTACTCCATTCATGTCTAAACTGATGAAGGACATGTGCCAGTTGCTAGGGGTTACGGCGCTTCACACCTCTGTATACCATCCACAAACAGATGGCTTGGTGGAACGCTTTAACCGCACATTAAAGCACATGCTCAGGAAAGCAGTGGCTCAAGTGAAAAAAGATTGGGACACTCTTATTCCCTATTTGATGTTTGAGGAACGACAGAAGAAAAGCTATGACAAAAGTGCTGTTGTTCGATCTTTCAAGCCTGGGGACAAGGTCCTAGTCCTGGTTCCTACCCAGGAAAGCAAACTTTTCGCCCATTGGCATGGTCCATATGAAGTTCTAGAGGCTGTCGGTCCTGTCAATTACAGAGTCCACCAGTTAGGTAGGAGAAGGGAGGAGCAAATATATCATGTGAACCTCCTTAAACCCTGGCATGATGAGGTAACCTCTCCTCAGGTAGTGAGTACTGCCATTGAAAAGTCTGAAGTGCCCATAGAGCCAGGCTTGTCCATTCAGCAGAGACAACAGACTGAAGAAATAATTCGCCGGAACAGGGATGTCTTCTGTTCCTTTCCTGGGCGCACTATCTTAATCGAACACGACATTGTCACTGCACCAGGAGTCATTGTCAAGCAGAAGCCATATCGTATTCCAGAAGCCAGACGGGTGGACGTGAGAAAGGAGGTCGAGAAGATGCTCCAGTTAGATGTAATTGAAGAGTCCACTAGTGAATGGAATAGTCCCATTGTGCTTGTCCCGAAACCCAATGGGACAATTAGATTCTGCAATGACTTTAGGCGCCTAAACAGTATGTCGCAGTTTGATGCCTATCCGATGCCACGTGTGGATGAACTAGTGGAAAATCTTGCTGGTAGCAATTATTTAACAACCCTTGATCTAACAAAGGGTTATTGGCAAGTTCCCCTGACTTCCACGGCCAAGCCAAAGACTGCATTTTCCACCCCTGATGGTCTCTATCAATATAAATTGCTACGACCTCACACAGCTTATGCAGCTGCTTACTTGGTTGATATAGTGATTTATACCCCAGACTGGGGATCACATTTAGCCAAAGTTGAGGCGGTCTTAGCTTCATTACGGTCCGCAGGGTTAACAGCTAACCCAGAGAAATGTGACATAGCCATGAGAGAAGCCAAATATTTGGGGTACATTGTTGGTCGAGGGCATGTAAAACCCCAGCTAGATAAAGTGGAGGCAGTCAAAAATTGGACAAGACCAGAGAACCTTTTTAGGCTTAGTAGGTTACTACAGGCAGTTTGTAAGCCACTTCGCCACTAGAGCTGCTCCACTTACGGACATGTTAAAAAAAAGTTGTCCAGATAGATTAACCTGGTCTGACTGCAGAAACCGCCTGGTCTGATCTTCGGTTAGCTCTTTGTTCCTCTCCAGTTCTACAAGCACCAGATTTTACCCGGAGGTTTTTCCTCCAAAGTAATGCTTCTGGTGTTGGCTTAGGTGCAGTCTTGTCACTGGAGAAGAATGGAGTAGAAAATCCTGTCCTGTACCTAAGTCGTAAGTTGCTTCCAAGGGAACAAAAATATGCCACTGTGGAGAAAGAATGTCTCGCCATAAAATGGGCTACAGAAGCTCTGCGCTATTATCTCCTAGGCAGAGAGTTCACCCTAATAACAGACCATGCACCATTAGGATGGATGCAGAACAACCGGGAGGTAAATGCCAAGGTAACCCGCTGGTTCTTGGCACTACAACCTTTCAAGTTCTCAGTAGAACATAGGCCTGGGATTCTACATAAAAATGCAGATGCATTGTCACGAAAATATGCGCTCCTCGCGAAGTCCGCGTCCTACTTGGAGACGCTAGGGGGAGGGATATGTAACAAAAGGAGGCATTTAGCTGGCAATATGCAGAGAAAGCAGGGAAGTAGAGTAAAACATTGGCACAGTTATGTACCTAGGTGGAGATTAAACCAGGTAAAAACATATGTGTAGTTTAAAATTGGTTTACTTACATGATTTAAAAGCTGCTTCCTCTCAGCAAACAGACAGGGTGGGTCTGATAGTCTACACAAAGCCAGGGATGGGCGTTTCCTTTTAAAGAGATGGTGGGTGTGTCACCTGTCCATCAAGCTAGGCCTGTGGGAGGAGTGTCAGGTATAAAACCCTGCTTGTTTCATTGTTCAGTGAGATCAACACTGGGCTAGCTGGCTGATCTGGACAGAGAGCTGGACTATGTATAGTGAGGGTTGAGGGTCTCCATAATTGCTGTGCAAGTATACGGTGTCAAAACACTATTACCATCCTGACAATAAAGAACCATAAAAAGGAAGAAGTTGTACGCGTGTGCTTCTGCAGTAGCGGGCTCTTGTAAAAAGTATATGTGTATATTAGTAATTTTTTTTTTTTTTTTTTTAAATAATCTATTTCATATTTTCTCCCAGGAAAGAACTTGTACACCAATGAATATGTAGCTATTAAACTGGTGAGTTGTGTGACATGCTCTCTGATATACATATACTTGTAGTACCTTATTTTCAATTACAAACTTTGTAATGTTCGTTTTGTCGCTACTAATAAACATTGTGCAATGCGATTATTGTGGTTCCAACGCACAGAGAGATTTAATAGCACAAAATAGCAGGATAACAGTAAACCAATGATGCATAAAAGGTATAGCAAAATACAGGAAAGTATAAACTATATACATTACATTACGCAAGCGCATTCTGGTTCCATTTGCATATTCAGCCTTGTAGTCTGCAGTCAGGAAGAGAGATATTTACACTGGCCCAGGAACTTGCTTGTATGCAGTTTGAATTAATATAAACAGTGATGATGTCACTCATATACACAGATAACACTCAGAGAGGTCTTTATTGGTCCAGGGTTAACGATGCCACAGTAGACTGCTGGTCATAGGTCAGTTAATTTGATCTCTTCCCAAAGGATGGGGCAACTTACTCCAACTGTTGCCTATGTGTCTTCCCACCAAATAACCAGTTTAAACTGACCCATTAACAAAGTACTTTTGAGTATTAATCTCATACCATTCATAACATGCCATCACAATATACGATTGCTTACCTCTTTACAACGGATTTCAGCTAGTGAAATATAGATTAATATGAGACCAAACTCCACACATTTCTGTATACCTGCACCATAATTTTCCTTTACTGCAGAATTATCTATGTATAAATAATCTCTATTACATTTACTAAAAAATGAATGTGGATTGGAACCTTTCTAAATGTGTACTATTTACAAGTGCAAGTGTGGATGGAAGTGTGTGTAATTAATCCGTGTGATTGCGTCATTACACTGGCGTACTAATCGCAATCGCACGATACAACAATATTAATCAATTTACCCTACTTCATCCAATTATTTCACTTACGCACCTTGTTAATTTCCCACAGGAGCCTATCAAGTCCAGAGCTCCACAATTACGTTTAGAATACCGCTTCTACAAGCAGCTTGGTAATTCAGGTGAGATCCATTGTAGTTATATATGTCTTGTACTTAACTAAGAGTAATTTTAGATAACCAAGAGTGTAAGATATAACAGATGCAAGTTTAAACCTAATCATTTTGCAAATGTTTTTTCCTCGAATCAACTCAAGTCATGAACTTAATTCGCGTAAATGATAAAAAAAAATACTTTAAAAGCAAAAAACTCTGTTCTGCACATTAAAATAAATAATGTTTCTCATTTGGCTGCAACAGAACATCTTCATAAAATGCCTAGTAGTTGTATTAATTTTGAATTTGCCTTGGATCTATCTTTCAACAAACAAGGCTTTTCTCCCCTTCCTCAGTCTCCAACTTCTTTTCTCTGTCTCTTCCCCAAACTGATATGACCATTGTATCTTAGATGTCAATAACATCTATAGCTTTGGAATATCTTGTTAATACATAATTTAGCAATCAGCAATCAAACATAAAAAAATAATAAATACCAAAAAATTAATAACATCACATACAAACTGAATAAAATTAGGGGTTCATTTTGTCTTAATTTTGTTAAAGCAAGCAAGGTAAGATTTATTGAAAAGTAAATAAATATATATTTTTTTCTCCGTATAGTGTCCATAAGTTAAGAAAAATACATATTTATTCAGGTATAGTGCCAAAAGAAAAGTTGGACATTTTTCTATCATTCCAATTTATGGAGCAAAATGACCCAATATATTACTACATAAGGCACTGTTCCTAGACCTCTCCCTGTATTTTACTTTCTTGTCCTTGCTAATTATCTGTTTTTGACAGTCTTAACAACACTTAGATCATATCTTCTATTTTTTTCAATTGATATTTGTGCTCTTTTAATGGAATGATTTGTAGAACAAGGGGACACCCTTTAAAATTGGAGGAGGGAAGTCTGAAAAGTAACATAAGGGATACTTTTTTTTTTTTTTTTCTTTTATAGAAAAGGTGATAAAATCTATTTAAAAGTTTCCCACTAGCTGTGATTGGGACTAAAATAGTAAAATAATTAAAAAATGCATGGGACGGACATATTGATATAGAGCGTAAATAGAAAATATTGAGAAAAAAAACAAACCACAAAATCTCGTATTGCCCCCTAACAAAACACACACAATGGTCAGACAAATGCATCTATATGTTCTTCTCTGCCTTCGAATTCACTGTTTCTTTATTTCTTTTGCTACCAAAACCTCTACACTAATCTGTTATTAATGTACCACTCACTGCGTTTTTCTGTTTTAATTGTTACCTAATGTATTATAATGTACCCCCTTCCTAAAACTTTTACTGTTCTTTCTCCTTATTCAAGTTATTCTAATACCTGTTTTTTTATTTTAGAGGGCCTTCCTCAGGTGCATTACTTTGGGCCGTGCGGGAAATATAATGCTATGGTTCTAGAGCTGCTTGGACCCAGTTTGGAAGATCTGTTTGACCTTTGTGATAGAACATTCAGTCTCAAAACAGTACTGATGATTGCAGTCCAGCTAGTGAGTTGTTTTGGATAACTGAAGTTTACTTTTCGGTGCCACATTTGCTCTGGATAGTTGTCTAATTACAAGTTTTTAAATTTTGTAATTTAAGCTTCACTTATCATCACCATTTATTTATATAGCGCCACTAATTCCGCAGTGCTATACAGAGAAATCATTCACATCAGTCCCTGCCTCACAGTCTAAATTCCCTAATACACACACAGACAGGCAGACATAGAGATTAGGGTCAATTTGATAGCAGCCAATTAACCTATTAGTATGTTTTTGGAGTGTGGGAGGAAACCGGAGCACCCGGAGGAAACCCATGCAAACACAAGGAGAACATACAAACTCCGCAAAGATATCTTTTTGGTGCCGCATTTGCCCTGGATAGTTGTTCAATTACAAGTTTTTAAATTTTGTAATTAAAGTTTCACTTATGAGTAAGTATTACATTATCTTGTTCTATTTCAGATCTCCCGTATTGAGTATGTGCACACAAAAAGTCTTATATACCGGGATGTTAAGCCAGAGAACTTTTTGTTGGGTCGTCCTGGAAGTAGGCGGCAGAAAATCATTCACATAATCGATTTTGGCCTAGCCAAAGAATACTGGGATCCAGAGACCAAAAAACATATTCCATACCGAGAACACAAGAGTTTGACTGGAACTGCGAGATACATGAGTATCAACACGCATTTGGGGAAGGGTAAGAAGGGCCTGAGCTGCATGGGAGTTGTATTCAGACAGAAAAAAGAGATAACCATAACATCCCTTTATCATACTTCTTCAATTACTAATGGATCATATTGGACAGTGTTAAAACAGCTGACTCTGTTAAGAGACAGGGTTTGTCTATATAAAACCATAACCTTCTCTTTTCATTGGTGTACTTAGAGCAGAGCCGAAGAGATGACCTTGAAGCGCTGGGTCACATGTTCATGTATTTTCTTCGAGGGAGCCTGCCCTGGCAGGGTCTCAAGGTACGAATATGACTGGAGGTCAAAGCTGTCCTTGGGTATTGAGGTTTCTATAGGTGATATTTCCTATATATGGTACACGAGGAACACCAGTGTGTATCTCATTAGGTCTGAAAGTTATTCTCCAATTGTTGTAAAGAAATAAGGATAAAAATACGAAAACATCTAAACCATTATATTTTTTTTTAGTTGTAGTTAAACACCCATATGAAATTCATCATGAAGTTCATATAATTAGAAATTGTGTAAAAGTGGATATGACTACATAATTCCACTGTTTGTACACTACTGTTTAAAATTTGCATTGGAAAATATAAGTGTATGTCACTTTGAGAAAGTGTATTCAGTGAAGATACAGACTGTTTATGGGGTCAGGTGGGTAGAAACTATAATTTAAGGTTTTCTTCTTCCAATTAGGCCGATACATTAAAAGAAAGATATCAGAAGATTGGGGACACCAAAAGATCCACTCCTGTAGAGGTCTTGTGTGATAATTTTCCAGGTGAGAAGGCATGTACATAGTTAAGCAGTATGCATGAGCAATATGTTTTATATTCACTTATGCATAAGCATTGGTTGGTATTAGGGCAATAACAGCAGCATGCACTTGTAACCTTTGGCATGAATAATTAGCTGGAAGATGGAATTTATAGCTTAACCACAGGTGTATGTTTTTGTGTATGTGTGTCTTTTTTTCTGCCCATGTCTCTCTACCGCTCAGTGTGTGTCTTTATTTTTCTACGTCATCCATTCTGGGGGACACTGCTACCATGGGGTTGTATGTGGGTGATCGGAGTTAGCATTTGAATAGTTAACTAACTGAACTGCTGCTGACTCCTTCCCTCTGCAACCCCTACTAGCCTCAGTTTCATTTAAATGCCCAAGGAGTTAGGGTTTTTCTAATTGAGCTGCGGTGCTTAAGCACATTAATTAGTGTTTATTTATTTCCAGTTTCTCTTTGTCAAGAGTGAGTGTAGGTGTGGATAATAGGTGCTGCGGGCAGCATTATTATCTGTTAGTTAGTGGTCCGTCGAAATACGGGCAAAGATCTCTACTATCCACAATAGAAAAGCTGACAGGCTTGCAGTTAGAGTGGTAGGAGCTGCTAGCTGCAGCTCTATCACTATATATATATATTTCTCCGAGACCAGCGTTGCCGACAGCCAGAGAGTTTGAGGACATATTGGGAGATACCAAGTTCCCCACATAGGCAGAGGGGGAACTTGGATCTCTGGTCGGATGACCAGGTCCATCGCAGTGCTTGACCAGGTCAGACTGCGGCTAAGCTGAGCTCTGATATGCTGAACCGCAGACAGATGTCATGAAAAGTGTGTACCGTACGGCGACCAACTGGTGTCCCAGTGAGCCTTGTTAGATGGGCGACGAAAGAGGAATCCTCCCCCTGCTATATGGTATGCTCCAAGGTGGGAAGTATTCCCGCATATCAACGGAACTACAAGTGGCTCTCTGAGGATGAAGAACAGGCTGACTCCTTTTCCTTTTTGCTCTTCCTGTCATACCAGCTAAGTGGCATTCCTTATTAGTTGTACTGTGAGGGGGACACAAATATAATATATGAATAAATTAATATATATATAAGGGTACTAGTCTGCTCAGCTGACATTGTAAAAAAAAATAAAAAAATAATATATATACTTATTTATCTACTAGGTTAAGGTTTTTAGGTTGTTACCTTAGAGAAACCCTGTTCCTTTTAATTTATTGTCCTTCCACCCTGTGTGTGGATGAAGTGAGTGTTGCAGTTAGTTTATGCCCTTGTCTGTTATTGTTAACATATCAGAAAAGGGAAAATCTGATAACGTCAAATTTTATACCTGTTCCTAATGCCCTGCTAAGCTCCAGGTGGGACAGACAGACCAGGAGGCTCTCTGTGCACAATGCGAGGCTGGGGTCCGGGATGGGCAGGTGCAGAGGCCATCACCGATGTTGGCAGAAGAGCCAGCGTGGTTGTCTTCACTGGCACAATCTGTTTCATTACTCACTCAACTTATTACATGTCAAGCGGAAGCACAGGCAACCCCTGTTCATTCCGCGACAGGTGCCACTCTGTCTACCTCTGCTGAAGGGGTAGATACTCCTGTTACCGAGGCCTATTGGGGGGGTAGCATCACAGGCTGTTACTCCGTCTCCTCATGCTAATCAAGGAGAGTGTCACTCACCGGACCGTGAGTGCCTCTGCGCTGGTGCGTGGCTCCCTAGCCTTCCTGCCGGCACCTATCCTGAACCGCGGCCGTCCGCCATCCTGATGGTCTGCGCATGCGCAGCTCCTAAGAACTCTTGTGACTGTTGCTTTTCATCCAAATTGGTTGATCAGGCAACTCCCTATTTAAGGCACCTCTGTGCATTACCTCATTGCCTGATCTTGGAGTCTCATTCCCTGTGAGTCTCTGAAGGTGTTCCCTGTGTTCTACTAGTGTCTTCAGTTTCCTGCTGATTCCTGATCTACTCATCGCTGGTTTCCATACCCGCTACTATCTCCTGTGTACTACTAGTGTCTTCAGTTCCTGTGGATTCCCTGTGCTACTCATCGCTGGTTTCCATACCTGCTACAGTCTTCTGTTTCCTGCCTGTGTCCTCAGCTGGACTCTGATTACCGGATCTACTCACCTGTGGTTCATACACTCGTCTCTGCCGTCCAGCGTCTCTGCAGTTCCTGCATCTCCCTGTGGACAGACTGTTCTACTGAATAGCGGTATGCTTATCTGTTATTGACTTTCTACGTTTACTCTGCATATCCGCTAGGACAAGTTTCCACGCTCAGCAGCGGTATACATACCCGCTATAGACTGTTATTGTTACGCTGCATACCTGTTTGGAATTAACCGTACTACTCAGTCGTTCTATGCATAACTGTGATTGACTATCCATTATTGGCCTGCATATCTGTGCTGAGCAAGTCTCTACCAAGCAGCGCCACACATACCGTTATATAGACTTTGTTGGATACGCTGCATACCTATTGGGATCAAGTTCCTCTGTGCTCTCAGTGTCTGCATCCTATTATCTTTGTATGCTTCCACCCATCAACACTTGTACACATCCTCACCTATTAAGCAGTGGTACAACTTGCTATATGCAGACCACTGACTTCCCCGCTACCTACCTGCACCTGGACAAGTCTCACCATAAGCAGTGGTACAACTTGCTATACGCAGACCAATGACTTCCCCGCTACCTACCTACCTGCACCTGGACAAGTCTTCTCACCATAAGCAGTGGTACAACTTGCTATACGCAGACCACTGATTTCCCCGCTACCTACCTACCTGCACCTGGACAAGTCTTCTCACCATAAGCAGTGGTACAACTTGCTATACGCAGACCACTGACTTCCCCGCTACCTACCTGCACCTGGACAAGTCTCTTCACCATAAGCAGTGGTACAACTTGCTGTACGCAGAACACTGACTTCCTTGCTAACTCCCTGCATCTACTCACGTCCATTCTGATCTTTGTGTTCAAATCTGCCTTTCCATTATATCAGCTAGTCGCTGATTCTCTGACCAAAGATTGCTGCAAGTCACTGACTTTCCTATTATTTATTGTCATTCTCTCTCCATCTGCTGTGATATTTGTTCCGCTAGTCACCCCGCTACCAGAGGACCGTTGTGTGAGCTTCACTACTCTGGTAAGCCCAGTCATCTGGTGAATTCCTGGGCAAGACTCCTAGTGCCCGTGACAGAGAGCTTGTTCTTCCTCTTTGGGAAGAAGGCTGGACCGTTTACATTGCTTTCTTGATGCCCCTGATTTTCTACCTCCTATAGCCAAAAGTGCTAGTGTCACACGCCGCACTCCCGCTGTCCAGCGCGGGAGCCGGCGTGTGTAACCGGGTCTCCTCTGTCGTCCCCCTCGCCTGATTCCTCTCCAGAGCTTCACTTACCTTGTTCCACGCTGCAGCTCTCCTCCAGCGCTGTCTCTCTGCTTCCTGGATCGGCATTCACTGTTCTGCGCATGCGCAAAACGTCCTAAACCTTTTCTCTGCTTCTACTGCCCTCTATTGGCTGCCTAATTGTTACTACACTATTTAATGCCTTCCTGACCTGAAATCTGTGCTGGTTCTTTCAGTCAGTCTCTGACACCCGTCTCTCGTTGGAACCGTGACATTAAGAACAAGCCATGTCTGATCCTGACAGAGAACCTTCCTCCAAGGACATGCTTCAACACTTGGTTGGAAGGGTAGAGCGTCAAGATGCCATTCAGATGCAATTATTACAGTGTATTCAAACGCTGACAACTCACCTGGATGCACTACAGGTGGCTCCGCCTCCCCCGGTTGTTCAACCTCAACCACTAGCCGCCGAGATTCCTCAAGCCGCTGCTTCTTCTTTGCGTTTACCTACCCCTGCCAAATTCGATGGAGACCCAAAATCTTGCCGTGGATTCTTGAATCAGTGCTCCATTCAGTTTGAGCTCTTACCTCAGAACTTCCCTACTTCCAGGTCAAAAGTGGCCTATATGGTCTCCCTCCTAACTGGTCAAGCCCTGGCATGGGCCTCTCCTCTCTGGAAGCGTAATGACGTCCTCCTCAATGATGTTTCAGCCTTTACCTCAGCATTCCGGAGGATTTCCGATGAACCAGGACGGGTGACCTCCGCGGCTTCTAGTGTCCTGAGAGTACGCCAGGGTTCCCGCTCGGTGGCGCAATACGTTATTGAGTTCCGAAACCTATCCTCCGAACTCCAATGGAATGAGGAGGCTTTAATTGCGGCCTTTTGGCAAGGGCTATCAGACAAAGTCAAAGACGTCCTTTCCTCCTAAGAGTTACCACCCACCTTGGACGCTTTAATTTCCCTCTGTAACCGGGTGGATCTTCGCTTCCGGGAGAGGACCTCCGAGAAGGATCTCCCTAAACGCCCTATCTTTTGCCCAGGTCCCCGATTTCCATCTCCCACTCCTGCGGATGAGCCGATGCAGCTGGGACGCTCCCGGCTAACTCCTGAAAAAAGGGACAGAAGTTATGTTTATACTGTGGAGATTCTAGCCATCTCCTAGCCTCCTGTACCCGGCGTTCGGGAAACGACAGACCTTAGCCTGCTCTGGAGAGGTCAGGCTAGGGTTTTTTTCTTCCTCTCCAACTTCTTTCTCAGACCCTACATGTTCCTTTCCTGTCACTTTAAGTTTGCCTTTAGGATCCACACCATCCATGGCATTTTTGGACTCGGGAGCAGCCGGGAATTTTATTTCACAAGCTCTAGTTACCCAGCTCGCCTTTCCCACTGTTCCACTGAAGAAGCCTTTGGTTACTACCGGCATTGATGGTTCTCGACTCCCTAATGGCAGCATTTATAAACGGACCAGACCCATCTCCATGCAAGTTGGGGCACTCCACTGGGAAAAAAATTTCCTTCCTTGTTCTGCCACTGACCATCAGCCCCATCATCCTCGGACTACCTTGGCTACATCTTCAATCACCCCACCTGGATTGGCCTTCTTCACAAATAATTGCATGGGATCCTGCATACTCCCACAAGTGCTTGACGTCTGTTAAACCTATCTGCTCTACTCAGATTCCTCTGGAACCCGTTTCAGTTAACTTACCTCCCCAGTATTCTTCATTTTCAGACGTGTTCTCTAAAGCTTCCTCTGAGCGCCTACCACCCCACCGACCCTGGGATTGCCCCATCGATCTCCTTCCCGGGAAAATTCCTCCACGTGGACGGGTCTACACCCTTTCACTACCAGAAACGGAGGCTACTACGCTCTATATTAAAGAAAATCTGCAACAGGGATTTATTAGATCCTCATCTTCACCTGCCGGGGCCGGATTTTTCTTCGTAAAAAAGAAATATGGGGCCCTCCGTCCCTGCATTGATTACAGAGGGTTGAATGCCATCACTATCAAAAACCGTTACCCTATCCCATTGATCACAGAGCTGTTCGATCGCATTAAGGGTGCTAAGGTTTTCACGAAATTAGACTTACGTGGAGCATACAACCTTATTAGGATCCGTTCTGGCGACGAGTGGAAAACGGCTTTCAATACTCGGGACGGTCATTATGAATATCTAGTGATGCCGTTCGGCCTTTGTAACGCCCCTGCCGTTTTTCAAAGCTTCGTGAATGAAATCTTCCGCGATCTGTTATATTCGTATGTAGTAGTATATCTGGACGACATTCTCATCTTCTCCAGGAATCTCCTTTCACACCGTATGCATGTGGCTGAGGTTCTCTCTAGACTACGCTCCAACCATCTGTTTTGCAAATTGGAGAAGTGTGTTTTCGAGGCTTCCAAGTTACCTTTCCTAGGTTACATAGTTTCCGGAGCAAACCTACATATGGATCCTGGGAAGGTTCTTTGTATTATCGACTGGCCCCAGCCGGCCACTTTTAAATCTATTCAACTTTTTCTGGGTTTTTTATATCCGGTTACTCTTCTATTGTGGCTCCCCGGTGGCTCTTACTCGGAAAGGCGCTAACCCACAGAATTGGCTCCCAGAAGCGGTAGAGGCCTTACAATTTCTAAAAGGTGCCTTCTCCACGGCTCCGATTCTCCAACAACCTGATGTTTCCCTTCCTTTTTTCTTAGAGGTAGATGCTTCCTCCACTGGAGTGGGGGCAGTCCTTTCCCAAAGGACCATCCAAGGGAAGTTCCATTCTTGCGCGTTCTTCTCTCGTAAGTTCCTGCCTGCAGAGAATAACTACGCCATCGGGGACAAAGGACTATTGACCATGAAGTTAGCCTTAAGTGAGTGGCGTCACCTCCTAGAGGGGGCTCGCCATCCAGTTACGATCTTCACTGATCACAAAAATTTACTCTACCTTCAGACTGCCCAATGCCTGAATCCGCGTCAAGCCCCCGGTCTCTTTTTTTTACTCGTTTTGATCTTCGTATTACCTTCAAACCTGGTCTTAAAAACAAGAAAGCAGATGCTCTATCACGGGCGCTCCCCGGGAGTTTAACTTCCGATGCTCTCCCAGACCGTCCCATCTTGGATTCCTAGTGCCTTAATTTGCTCTCAGTCACTCCTACTCCTCCCCACCTCGTCTTCGGAATAGTCTCCTACGTTGGTTCCATGCTTCACGATTTGCTGGACATCTTGGTTCCCGTAAAAACACGGAACTGATTTCTCAACAGTATTGGTGGCCCAAATTTCACTCCGAGGTCAAAGATTTTGTGGCCGCCTGTTCTATTTGTGCTCAGAACAAGACTCCCCGCCAAGCCCCATCAGGGTTGCTGCACCCGCTTCCACTACCTACCAAACCCTGGACCCATATTAGCATGGATTTCATCACCGACTTACCCATAGCCAAAAGATTTAATACCATCTGGGTCATAGTAGACCGTTTTTCCAAAATGGCACACTTCGTTCCACTCATTGGCCTTCCATCTTCGATGTGCTTAGCTCAACATTCGTGAAAGAAATATTCCGACTACATGGGTGTCCTGTTGAAATTGTTTCGGATCGAGGTGTCCAATTTGTCTCAAAGTTTTGGAGATCTCTCTGTCATCTTCTGGGTATTCGTTTGAATTTCTCCTCCGCATATCATCCCCAGTCGAACAGTCAGACCGAGAGGGTAAATCAAGATCTTGAAACGTTTCTCAGAATATTTTCCTCAGCCAATCAGGATAATTGGGTGGATCTCTTACCCTGGGCAAAGTTTGTCCACAATAATTCCTTCCACGAATCCACGCTAGCTACTCCTTTCTCCATTGTGTCCTTCCATGAATCCACGCTAGCTACTCCTTTTTCCATTGTGTTCAGCAGCCATCCTCGTGTTCCAGAGTTTTCTGCCCGCCCTCCCACCCAGGTTCCTGCAGTTAATGCCCTACAACAGACTTTTTTATCCGTTTGGTCTCAAGTCAGGAAGTCACTCAAGAAGTCTTCTACTCGCTATAAGTTGGCAGCAGATAGGAAACGCAGAGCTGTTCCCCTTCTGAAATTGGGGGACAAGGTCTGGTTGTCTACAAAAATCATTAGTCTTAAGGTGCCTTGTATGAAACTAGCTCTTCGCTACATTGGTCCCTATAAGATCATTCAAGTAATCAGTCCCGTTTGCTTTAAATTACGATTACCACCCACTCTACGCATCGCCAACGCCTTTCACATTTCTCGGTTGAGACCACTCATCATTAATCGGTTCACGGGCCCGGCTACACTGAATATTCCTCCTTCTCTCCAACAAAGTGATGAATTTGAGATCAGCCATATCCTGGAATCCAAGACTTCTAGAGGAACAATCAAATATCTAGTGGACTGGAAGGGGTATGGACCCGAAGAGCGCTCCTGGGTACGGGCTGCTGACATTTGCGCCCCTCTTCTGCTAAAAAAATTCCACTCCAGATTTCCGAAGAAGCCAGGTCCTATGTGTTTAGCGTCCACCTTTGAAGGGGGAGGTACTGTCACACGCCGCACTCCCGCTGTCCAGCGCGGGAGCCGGCGTGTGTAACCGGGTCTCCGCTGTCCCCACCCCGCCTGATTCCTCTCCAGAGCTTCATTTACATAGTTCCACGCTGCAGCTCTCCTCCAGCGCTGTCTCTCTGATTCCTGGATCGGCATTCACTGTTCTGCGCATGCGCAGAACGTCCTAAACCTTTTCTCTGCTTCTACTGCCCTCTATTGGCTGCCTAATTGGAACTACACTATTTAATGCCTTCCTGACCTGAAATCTGTGCTGGTTTTTTCAGTCAGTCTCTGACACCCGTACTGAATACAGCCGCGAAGTCCATATTCCCTTGCGGAAATCACTGGTGAACACCATTTCACTTGTTAGACTCCGCGCCCCTAGCTGGTCACGTCAATTCCAGTGAACCACCAGGATCCAGTTGTCCCTCGTTGGAACCGTGACAGCTAGAATATCACATACATGGACACCAGTCAGCAAAATATTTTTCTGCCAGACACCAAGAACGTCCTAAACCTTTTCTCTGCTTTTACTGCCCTCTATTGGCTGCCTAATTGGAACTACACTATTTAATGCCTTCCTGACCTGAAATCTGTGCTGGTTCTTTCAGTCAGTCTCTGACAACCGTACTGAATACAGCCGCGAAGTCCATATTCCCTTGCGGAAATCACTGGTGAATACCATTTCACTTGTTAGACTCCGCGCACCTAGCTGAAGTCACGTCAATTCCAGTGAACCACCAGGATCCAGTTGTCCCTCGTTGGAACCGTGACAGCTAGAATATCACATATATAGACACCAGTCAGCAAAATATTTTTCTGCCAGACACCAAGCTTTGTGCAATCAGGACTTCAGTGAGGAGGCTTCTCTGGTCTCCTCGACCTTCCATTTTTATGGGCTTGAAGCTCCTGGCTAGATGGTTTCCTCCTTCGAGACCCTTCCTTGCGGTCAGTTTCATTCAAGGGTTTTCCAGTGGGACCTATTATTAAGCCAGTGGTCAGCGTCTCCCCTCCATCTAGAATATCAGAGCCTTCGACTATCCAGAGTAGCCCGTCTCTCCCTCCAGTGGTGGACAAAACCGGAGCATTTGGGGATGGGAAAATCATTTGCTCCAGCCTAAGGGGTGGGGGCTCCAGGGCCTATGGTCACCCAGGCAAGCATCCCTTCCAATAAATATCCTAGAGCTAAAGGAGATCCTTCTGGCTCTTCAGGGGGTGCAAAGCTTGCTCAAAGGAAAACTGACTCGCATTCAGTCGGACAATGTCACGGCAGTAGCATATATAAACCTCCAGGGCGGTACAAGAAGCGCGGGTGCGATGGCAGTGACGAGCGAGATTTTCACTTGGGCAGAAACATGTGTTCCAACAATATGAGCTGTGTTTATTCCAGGGGTAGAAAACTGAGAGGCGGATTATCTCAGCAGACATCTGATCCTCCCAGGAGAATGGTCCTTGCATCCCCAGGTATTCCAGGACCTAGTCAACAGGTGGGACCTTCTGGACGTAGACCTGATGGCCTCCCGTCACAATCACTGGGCACCCAAGTTCTGCACAAGGTCTAGGGATCCTTCGGCGACAGCAGTGGATGTAATGACCATGAATTGGCAGTTTCGGCTGGTATATCTGTTTCCTCCCGTTCCCATGATACAGCGTGTACTTCGGCGGGTTTCACTGGCAGGCCAGCTAGTAATACTGGCGGCACCAACTTGGTCCAGGAGGGTTTAGTACACCAAAATTTGTCTGCTTGCAGTCGGACCGGGTTGGCTGATTCCTCAGAACAGACCTTCTGAGTCAAGGTTTGTTTCATCATCCAGATTTAGTTAATCTAGCTTTAATGGCATGGCTGTTGAGGCCAGCATATGGCGAGCCAAGGGGTTCTCCTCCAAGCTAGTGCAAACCTTGATGAAAGCCAGGAAACCAACCTCGGCACGCATGTACCACAGAATATGGCGGGCATATGTAAAATAGTGTGAGCATCATTTTTGCCAGTCGACTGTGCCGTTTATTGGGGTTTCTTCAGGATGGTTTGGAGGAAGCACTCCGTCTCAGTTCTCTAAAAGATCAGGTCTCAGCGTTATCAGTGTTTTTTCAACGTCATTTAGCCATTCTTCAGAAGTTCAGACTTTGCTTCAGGGAGTGTTGCACGGTCAGCCTCCTCATGTCCCGCCTTTAGCCCCTTGGGACCTCAATTTAGTCCTAGGGGCTCTTCAAAATTTGAGCCATTTGAGCCACTGGATTCGGTGGAGTTATGGTTTTTGACTTGGAAGGTTATATTTTTGCTGGCAATAGTCTCTGCTCGCAGAGTGTCAGAACTTGGAGCATTGTCTTGTAGGGCCCCCTACCTCATTTTCCATGATGATAGGGCGGTCCTGAGAACAGTGCCTTCTTTCCTACCAAAGGTTACATCAGCTTTTCACATAAATCAATAAATTGTTGTTGCAGCATTTCGTGATGGTTCCTCAGGGGCTTCCTTATCATCCTTGGATGTAGTGTGGGCCTTACATATTTACGTTAACAGGACCTCAGCTTATCGTAAAACAGACTCTCTTTTTGTTCTATATGATTCTCATAAAAGGGGCTGACCGGTATCTAAACGGACTGTTGCCCATTGGATTATATCTATGATTAGACAAGCCTATGTGAGTTCTAGTAAACCAGTCCCAGAGAAAATCACTGCTCACTCTACACGTTTAGTGGGCGCTTCTTGGGCTGCTCGTCACAGTGTTTCGGCCGATCAACTGTGCAGAGCTGCTACCTGGTCCTCAGTTCACACCTTTACCAGATTTTATCATTTCAATATTTTTGCTTCATCAGATACTACCTTCGGCTGCAATGTTTTTTGAGCGCAAGGGTTTCCGAGCTTAGAGGCTACTTTAGAAAGTCCCCGTCGTAGCAGTGTCTCCCAGATTGGATGACTGAGAAAAGAAGATTTTGGTACTTACGTAAAATCTCTTTCTCTGGATCCATCAGGGACTGCGTTCTCTCACTTTTGCTCTTCTGCTGGATGTTGTTTGTTTGTTTGCTCCTTTCCTTGGGGCTTTTGTATTATGCTGAGGCTAGCAGGGGTTGCAGGGGGGAGGAGTTAGCAGCAGTTCATTTAGTTATTTAAGTGCCAACTCTGATCGCCCTCATACAACCCCATGGTAGCAGTGTCCCGCAGATGGATGCAGAGAAAGAGATTTAAGTATCAAAATCTTCTTTTTTTCTGTCTGTTTTTGTCCTGTTCTATTTATGTGGCCAACTATGTTTGCAACTCTCAACACACTGAACAAAGTGGTAATCCAAGTAACACTTTTCCACTTCCCTTGCAGAGGAGATGGCAACTTATCTTAGTTATGTTCGCCGTCTGGACTTTTTTGAAAAGCCAGATTATGATTATCTTCGGCGACTTTTTACAGACCTATTGGATCAGCGAGGCCTCATCTTTGATTACGAGTATGACTGGGTGGGAAAAACATTGGTGAGTTTTAATAGAAATGGTGTTTTATACAAACTTACATATATGTCAAAATGTCAGTTTGAATGTTTAATATTGTTTCAGCTCTCTCATTTTTTTGTTCTCAGCCCACTCCTATAGGCTCTGTCACTGGTGATTCTTCCACACCATCACAGAACAAGAACCAACCACATTTAAAGCACCAGGTAAGATTGATTGAAGGTATTGTGATAGGGTGATGTTTACATGCCTTAAAAAACTTCAACTATTCTCTTTACAGGGATTAAATTCCACCAATGGGGATCTGAACATTGATGATCCAACAGCTGGTCATTCCAATGCTCCCATAACTGCACAAACAGGAGTGGATGTGACAGATGACACCAAGTAAGTAATTCACTAATGATTGGTGGGTTTGTAAGTGCTGTTTCTGTAATATTTAAGTAAATTGACCTTTCTTTAGTATTAAGGCAAATTAAAAAAGAGTAGGGCTATAAAAATGTTGCAGATCTTGGATACACATAGCTGTTTATATAATGAATAAACTACCTTTTACTAAGCAGAAAATAAAAGAAAGATATTTCAGAGTATTCACGTGCGCTTAACATACAAAGTAAAAATTGTATGACTTGATAAAAATGTTTAAAACTTAATTACGTGATATAATATAGAGTGTAGTCATGAAGCTGAAAATAAATGATGTGAAAGAAAATGTCACTCTTCCAAGTAAATCAAAGCTAATTAGCCCTGGATGTGATGAAAGCATAAAGATGTTTATCGATCAGAAAAGACGTACGATGCAAATATTGCTGATACTGCACAGGAATTTCTGAGAAGGCTGAATACTGGTAGCAAGGAATACTGTGGATGCAGATAGAATGGTTAAGTGGAGAGAAATCCGGAGTAGTGATTTGAGCAGCAGTAAGTAAAAGTGTGAGCGCACAGGAGAAGCAGGAGAACAAAACAACAATGACCAGCACAGGAAATAGAGAGGGGCAGGTATAAATAGGGAACCACCAGGTTCAGGCAATAATTAGTGCAATAGGTAAACCTCTAGTAATGAGAAGAAGAAAAGGTACAATAGCAGCACTTCTGGTGAATAGAGGTACTGCCAAATCAACAAAATGTAACAAGTTCAAGGTCCTGGAGGCAGGAACTGCCAATGCAAAGCAGCATGTAGCGCAGAAAGCTGCAGGCAGATCCTGGCAGAAAAAAAGGTGCGTTTCTTTAAATTAATTAAATGTGCACAAGTGAATAAAATAATTTGAGACTGCAAATACATTCTATATTGTTTGTTTGTGAGCACCGAACAACCACTTTCTTTTGTTTGCACATACACATTGGTCTCAGTTGTCATTGGCTGCCGCCTCAAATGATTTTATTCACTTGTACACATTTCATTCATTTAAAGAAGCGCACCTTTTTTCTTTCAATATATTCAAGTTTGTTTTTTTGGGAGGTAACCACTCCCTCCAGGTGCTGCATGCTTTACAAAATGGAGATTCAGGGAAGGTTTTAAATGTGACACCCTCAATATTATTTGTATCCAGGGCCGAACTGGCCATCGGGTACTTCTAGCAAATGCCAGAAGGGCTGATGGCTAGATGGGTCGGTCCGCATGCCCGTCCGAGCAGCAGCACCTCCCTGCAAGCTGCTTGTCGGACGGAGAATCAGTGACATGCAGCTGATGCAAGTAATCACATGGGACGGCACCTGTTACGTGGTGCACATCCCATGTGATTACTTGCATAGGCTGCACGTCACGGACTCTCCATCCGCCGAGCAGCGCGCATGGCATGCGGATGGCTGGATCATGAAGTGAAGCAGACTGTGCGCGTGCGGATGTAACAAATTGTGTGTTTGGCCATGTTAATATAGTGTGTGTGTGGCCATGTTAATATAGTGTGTGTGTGGCCATGTTAATATAGTGTGTGTGCGCTCGGCAATTTTATTATAGCGTGTGTGCGTGGCCATGTTATTATAGCGTGTACACGCGCGGCGAAGTTATAGCGTGTTTGCGCGCTGCCATGTTATTATAGCGTGTGTGTGCGGCCATGTTAATATAGCGGGTGTGTGCGGCCATGTTAATATAGCGTGTATGTGGGCGCAGTATTTTAATATAGTGTTTGTGGGCGCAGTATTTTAATAATTGTGTGTGTGTGGGCGAAGTATTTTAATATAGTGGGTGTGGGTGCAGTATGTTAATATAGTGTGTGTGTGTGTGTGTGTGTGTGTGTGTGGTGTTAGCGCAGTATTTTAATATATGTGAGGGAAGGAAGGATCTTCATATAGTGTTGGATAGGCTATTTAATGGTGAAGTGTAGGTGGAGGCTAATTATTTCAGGTGAGGCGAAAGAACCTTTAATTTAATGCTGTGGTGGTTTGTTGCTATTAATTTAACATGGGGATGATTTTAGGGAGGAGGGCTATTTATTAAATGTGAATATGAATTATTTAATACTGGGGATGCTTGTGGAAAATAGCTATATTTATTAAACATTAAAGATATTTAATTTATTGCTGGAACTGTTTGGAGGGAGGGAAATAGGTTTTGAGTAAATGGGTATACTATTAATTTAATGTTGGGTCTGGTTGGAGGGAAATAGGTCTACTTATTAAATGTGAATATTATTATTGTTGGGAAAGGAGGGAGGCCTAATTATAAAAAGTGAGTTCTATTGATTTAACACCGGGGCTGGTTGGAGTTTTTCTAAATCTCATGTACCTATTTTTTTTTAAAAATAGGACATCCAACATCCCAGGATCAAGACGAGCAGGAACTGAGCTAAAAAAAACAGCTGCCACAAGTAGTGAAAGTGGCAAAACAGGTAGGAGAGAGCAGGACAGTCTGCCAACGTTCTTAATCTGGTGGGGCAGTCCTGAATTTGGGTGACTGTCTCACTTAGTCAGGATTTAGTCCGATTACAAGGACAGTTGGGAGGTATGTCCCGCTTCACAACGCACCGCTTGTGAAGGCAAAGCTGTGTGCTTCTAACAGTAGTGCACACAGTATTGCCTGTGTATTTGTCTAAAATTATAACCATGTTACATAATAGGGGTCCTGCTGTCTTAAAAACCCTGGGCCGAGCCTTAATCCAGCTCTGGTTAGGGGAAGGGAGCTGATAGCTGCTCCTGGTCCTTGGACATGACACAGCCTGCAGTGCAAATTGAGGAGCTCTAAGTAGCACATGATTTGGTAATCTCGTGAGACAAAGAGCTTCCCTGCTCACTCTACACAAAGTTCCCACCCTAATGGATGTCAGCACTATGAGAAGCATAGATATGTACAGTGGGCTGGGGGTGTCATAATGTGTGTGGAAGGGCGTGATAAATGTAATGTTTTATTACAATATATGTATCAATGCCCCATGTTGGCCACACCTCAGCACAATGTGGTCACGCCCTTTTCGGCAACACACAGTTTATTTGCTACTCTTCTATGGAGGGGGCCCCCAGAAGTTCACTGTACCTGGGCCCCAAATTTCTCTTGCCAGTCCTGTACATACCATTATCTGATGCTGGTAAGCCCTATGATGCAAATAGAGACTCGAGCTGCTCGTAATACATTTGTATCTCATGGAAAACAGTATAACAATGATCTTTGCAAAAAGTACTGTTATATTATTATCTGGAACAGAGGTGGACCTGTGTGCTTTAAATGCCAGGGCTGATTTTTAGTCCCAGTCCGGCCCTGTTTGTATCACTGGGTAGGGAATCACCTAAAGGAGATTTCTTGATGTGGCAGGTGAGCTTAATCCCAATATAGCTATATTGTGCACAAAATTCTCCTTTATGTTTATGTTGGCACATAGTGATAAATTGTTTGTTTGTGAGCTCTGGACAATAACTTTCTAAAAATAAATGATAGTGTTTTAACTTAGATTTCATGTTATAATTATGGTTACTAACAGATTGTTATTTATCATTTAAAGCTCCCTTTAAGGATTAAATTATAGGAATTCCACATTCTCTTCCTATACACTTTCATTCGTGTGATGTGATAAATTGATAGTGTCCTCATGTATGTAACATGACAATACTGGTTAGACTGTTGTTATACATATGTATTTATTTGGCCTTGTATACACGGACGTTAATTTAAAATTATTAAGTTCTCATTCTCAAAACCTATTAAACACGCTTTGATAGTCCAAAAAACAATGCAAGTGAATGGATCTCACATACTTTCTGACAAGTGTTCATTTCATCCTCAAATGTCTGTTGAATGTTTCTATGGTAACACCAATTTAGTGCCTGCCAGGACATGCTTGACCTGTTAACAAAATAGCTTCCTGTGTCACTGCCATCAAGTGTAGATTGAGGAGCTGTGAGAAAAGTATACCATGGCTTTGCGGTGAAGGAGAATACAGAATTATATGACTCATCCTCTCCTGCCTATAGTGACTGCTACAAAACTTTGGCACAGACTTGGATGATATGTCCAAAAAAGGAGAAGGAACAGCAAGGTAATAATACATTTGTTTATTTACATATTTATATTCAATATCATTACACAAATACACACTTGCAGACACTTAAGGGGACTGGATAGGAAGATACTACAAGCAATTTGAATGTTTCCATGATTAAATCTCATTACAGAATCAGAATATTTGTGCAGTTTGATTACTCAAGAGTACTATTGTATTGTCATAGAAAATCCCAGACCTGGGCCGACATATTGGGTCTATTAGTAATAAAATTATGGAGAGCTATAGGAGTGACTGATGACTCCGAAAGGTCTCTCCAATTAAAATACAATAATTGGTGTGGGTGAAAAAGTGGAAAAAGTGAAAGTAAAACAAGATAAAACATGTCCTTAAAACCTTGGTTAAAACTACTCGGTATCTAGGTACTCTGGAGATATACACAGATGCATTTATGTGTCATTTTCTGGGATTATTGTGATTATATAAAAGTAACCATAGAAGTAATTATGGAGTATATTATTTTGTTATTTTTTTTTTGTTGTACTTTATAATATAAACCAATTAGGAATTTATTTCTTAACATGCTCCTTCTCTTAGCCAGAGTCCAGATGGTTGTTACATGTAGCCATTTTTCCTAGGGCTCCTCTATTCCCCTCACACCCCTGGCCAAACAATACAAAATCAAAAGACTGAGGCTTGTGATTGGTCCTTCTGCTCACACACACACACACACACACACACACACAAAAGGCTGCATGTGGCACATTAGGAAAATATACTTTGCTTGGTGCCCCCACCATTCACTGTATTTAGCAGGAAGGGATCAGCACTGACATATAGCCAGAACCTCTACCGATCACCTCCAGCTCCCTTGGTCTTGGCACAGCACAGATCCGTCACAGCTCTAAAGCTTTTAATTAGAGCATCTTTATCAGATCCCTCTTAATGGGTTGAGAGACCAGCAGCTCCGGCGGTGATCGGTAGAGGGATCGGCTTTATGTCAGTGCTGAGGTCCTTCCTGATGAATACGTTGATTGGCGGAGGCATCAAGGAAGGGCCCCCCACCAAAGTACTACTATTGGTAAACCACTATATTTCATAAGAATATTGCTTGGATAGAATGATAGAATTTAAACCACTTATAATGTTCAGCTACTAACATGCCCACTAATAAAATATCCTAAAGACACAGTGTTAATTTTTGCTTTACAATTTTACATAGTATTTTGTATTCATTATTTTATAGCGTACATTGTGAAGACTGGCTTGAAATACATTTAAACTGGATGTTACAGCAATAAAATCACAAAGAAGTGACTCCTCTGCAAAAAAGATAAGGATGCATCTGTGTCAGCTACGTGTTGTCTGTTAAACTACTATGGGAATGACGCAATAAGTATGGATTTTTTTTTTCTATTGTACTATAATATAGCATTTAAATGTATGTTTTGCAAGATTTGTTGTTGTTCAATTGCTAATGATTGTTTTTCCTTCAAGACCGTAGAGAAATATGGAGATTGTCTCAGAGTCCATAGTTTCATTCTCAACTAGGAAACAGAACTGCAGCAAGAGGAAGTATAAGGTCCTGGATTGTCTGTTGCTTCACCTGCCACATTCCAGGAACCAGAAGTTCAGAGGAAGGAAACACATAAATGTACTCAGAAAAGAAAAACTAGATCCTGATCCCTGCTCTTAAGAAATAATGATGATTTTGCCTGACATGCAACACCAACTGAAAGCACCAGCAGAAAACACCTTCAGCTGAACTTGATGATGAACGTGTCCATTTCTGCAAGAGCATCATCATGACTTCTAAAAACTTTCATCTGTATGACTATTTTGTGTGAAGTTAAACATGGCAATAATCCAGGGTTGATCTTACACTATTAACCAACACTTTCATATGCAACACAACTGCAGTACTTATTTCCAAACCTGCACTATACTCACTTTCATATCTGATAAATTTACCAAAAGTCGCACCACATAAATATATACACTCCACAGCCCAATATCACTTTCCACAGACATATAAATGATTAACAGACAACATTTCCCACTACTTCCACTTAATGCTCAAATGTCTGGGGATATGGGCCCACCTAATTACACATCTACCTCATACTATCCCATACTAGCATAATTTTTGAAATTCATATTTTCTAAATGGTATTAAAAGTATTAATTTTTGTTAACATTTGCATAACAATATTTTGAACACAGTAGTTTGTTTACAAAATTTGGTTAACTTTTACAAGAAAAATAAAGAAAAGTAATAAACTGCATAATGTTTTCAAGTATCATTTCTTTATTAAAAACTGTTAGGAACCGTGTGTGTCAATATAAAATTTGCTTGGGTAGAATGAAAAACAAAAAAGTATTTTCAGATTAAACCAGTGAGCTGCAAAACCATAAAAGTAGGCCTGGTCATAAAATATTTAAACCACCTTTAGTCTTGAATGGATACTCAGAATACTCTAAAATACCAGTGTTAATGCCCAGCCTACAAAATCTTGTTTGTGTCAGTTATAATGTCTATCAGGATCTAATGCCACTGTTAATGGCCATTTTGTGCTATCTTGCCCTCGCTGTCCAGCAAGTTGTAATGTACCTTAAAATATAATGTACCAGTAGGGCCATATACCACTGATAATTTGCCATTGCTAATATCTAGCAAGAGTTCATATGCTAATGATTATGCCAGTGACGATGTCCAGTGCACTGTAAAATGGCAATGATAACGTCCAACAAAATCTATGTATAACACCATGGAAATGTAATATGATAATGCTACTTCCCCACTCAACATGATCTAATATGCACATTTGAATGGCCAGTAAGTTGTAAAATAGCAGCGATTAATGCCAGCAATAAGAAATATGCTGGTAATAAAGCGCAGCAAGACTTTATTTGCTGTGGTAATGCACAGTAAAAGGTCATTAGTACTAACACATAGTAAGATGTCAAGCAATAGCAGTATGATGCTCAGTAATAGTAATACTGAAAAGGTGTTCATTAACAATAATGTGCTGAGAAATGGTAATGGCAGGCAATATTATCTTTAATAGTGATGTCCAGTAAGCTTCCCAGTAGTAAATGAAATCAAAATGCAAACCTACAGAAAAAGGTAGGTTAACTGTGTAAACTAACTTTACAATTTTGACAATGAACTTTACATTTAAAAATTCAATGTCCTTCTAAACATGTTATATATTTACAATGCACAAAGCTCTGCAAGATATGATAAAGCTAGAACTGCTATCAGCTAGCAAGGAGTTTTATATGGTTACAAAAAAATCACTTGTCTGCTGTATGACTCTGATACAAAATGAAAATGGCCTCAAATCCTCTAACATTTATCTACTGCGCCTGTCCTTATTCCACTTTACTGTCAATTTAGACACTTGTGCCCAGTGGTGGCATTACTTTTTCTTGGGCCTTATAACTGTATCAGACAAAGAACATACTTAGTATCCCTATGCTCAGGAAAATTAGTTTGGGGTGGCACCAAGATAACAATCACAAATAAGTTACTGAATCATATAAAGTGTATTATTTCCATTTTTTTAATAAAGTACATAAAATAACAAAAAAATGCTAGTTGTTAATCTCCACAACTAGGGTATATATGCATTGTGTTCTATGCTTATAATTTTTTTCTCCCTCCTCCTTTCTGCAGATGCTGCTGTTTCTTCAAAAGAAGGAAGAGAAAAAATATCCAGCAAAAATGACCTCAACTTTTCTGAACCTTGAAATGTTTATTATAAAACAGATGTACTGTCTTTCAAGACAAAAAAGAACGTTCTCCAGGGATATACTATTAAAGCAACAGCAAAAGTCACGTGGAGCAGTGAGTGGATTCTTCCCACATTATCAGCTTCTTTTTGGACTTGACAGAAAATTAAAAGAAAGATCTACTCTGCAGACCGAAGCTAACAAGTGGAAAAGTGGTAGTTGTTGCTCCAGAGAAGAGATTTATGCTAATACTGGAAGTAGGCTTAAAAAGTATAAGTGAACAACTGGCATGCTAACCAAAACCAAGTGGAGTTCTGTATATGGAGGCAATGAAAAACAGTGCATTAAATCCCCTATTTCTTCTTTCAACTGGGACTCAGATTGCGCGTGACAGTATATTATACATTGATGTAAAGGTCCTAATTAACATTTGCATTCTACTCTTATATCAGGCTATGCTAAGCCATAAGGTAGGGAAATCTGCTCTACTTGGAAAAAAATTATCTCCCAAATAATCTATCTTGCTGTGTGCTATTTAAAGGTTCAGTCCCTCGTAACATAAAACAATTTAGTAGCTAAACAAATTAATAATTTATTTTTAGATTTCCAATCACTTCCTCTTTTTTTCTAAGGGTAGTGTCACCCTGACCCCTGCAGACAGTGGTCATAGGGTATTTCCACATTGTGACCTTGCTGTGTGCAGGCATTAGAAGAAGATATACTCAGGGTTCCTGGGGCAATAACATGCAGGGTGCATAAGCAGGACACTACCTTTTTAAATGCAAGATATTGTAAAAAGTGTAAATGCCACAAAAATATAAAATATTCAGTAAGTAGCTGCATCCATTTAATAGGAATCAGAAACTTAACTCTAATCAGATGAATTTTACAAGACAATTCAACTCAATGTGTCCATTATTATCTATTAAAGTGCATGTTACCATGAATTAACATTTTCTTATTTAATAGTGTATGAAAAGCTAGCTACAAATCATGCCTGTTATTTTTAGAATGTATGTAAACATGAGAATGCATTTATTATGAAACTAAAACACAGTGCAAGACATGAAGAGTAAAAGGCACACCTGTGAAATGCGTAAATATAAATCTTATTTCATTCACATACACTATATGGACAAAAGTGTTTGGACGCTTGACCATTGCACCAACAGGGACTGTAATGACATTGGATTCAAATTCATACACTTTAATATGGAGTTGGTCCCCTTTTACAACAATAACAGCTTCCAATTTTCTTGGAAGGTTTTCCACAAGATGTTGGAGTGTTTCTGTGAGATTTTGTGCCCATTCATTCTGTAGGGCATTTATGAGGTCAGACAGTGATGTTGGACAAGAAGGCCTGGCTCGCAATCTCCATTCCAGTTCATCCCAAAGGTAATCGGTGGGATTGAGGTCAGGGCTCTGTGCGGGCCAGTCAAGTTCTTCCTCACCGAATTCATCAAACCATGTCTTTGTAGTCCTTGCTTCTGCACTGGGGTAAAGTCATGTTGGAATACAAAAGGGCCTTCCCCAAACCTTTGCCACAAAGTTGGAAGCATAGCATTGTCCAAAATGACTTGGTATGCTTAAGAATTAAGATTGCACTTCACTGGACGTAAAGGGCCTAGCACAAACCCTGAAAAACAGCCCCATACCATTAACCCTCCTCCACCAAACTTCATAGTTGGCATAATGCAGTCAGGCAGGTTACATTCTCCCAACATCCGCCAAACCCAGACTCACTCATCTGACTACCAAACAGAGAAACGTGATTCTTCACTCCACAGAACACATTTTCACTGCTCCACAGTCCAGTGTCGGTGTGCTTTACCCCACTCCATCCGATGCTTGGCATTGGTCTTGGTAATGTGAGGCTTCCATGCAGCTTCTCGGCCATGGAAACCCATTCCATTAAGATCCCGCCACAGAGTTTTGTGCTTACATTAATGCCAGTGGAAGTTCGGAAACCCTTCAGCTATGGAATCAGCAGAGCATTGGCGACTTTTACACCATGCACCTTAGCAGTAGTTGACCCGCTCTGTGATTTTAGGTGGTTTTTCACTTCGTGGCTGAGTTGCTGTTCCTAAACGCTTCCACTTTCTAATAATGTCACTTACAGTTGACCGTGGCATTTCCAGCAGGGATGAAAGTTCATGAACCGTCTTACTGCAAAGGTGGCATCCTTTCACAGTACCGCACTTGAAGTTACTGAGCTCTTGAGAAAGACCTATTTTGTATCACAAATGCTTGCAAATGGAGACTGCATGGCTAGGTGCTTGATTTTATACACCTCTGGCAAGGGGCCTGATTGAAACACCTCAATTCTATATAGTGTATTTCGTACAGAAAAACACCCAATAATATAACACGGTTAAAAACATTTAAAACATCACACTGAAAACTGGCATGCACCCACAGCTAGTGTGAAATTAAGAAAACAATAACACTATATAGTCAATACACCTGAAATATCCAGCTGTCTAAATAAGTATGTGATAATCACTACAAATAAAGTAATTACTGGAATATTAAATCACATATAACATGATTAATGAAGAATGACATCCACATAAGTAAGATGGTATATAATAAACACATAAAGTTTAACTAGTCACACAAATTAACATGGTACAGGGTGTTTGTCATTCACTCAGTAGTTCAAATGCCCTTGTAAAACTTACACCTAGCGTTGTGGAATGACGGATACTCCGTTAAAAGAGTATGGTGAAAGCAGTAATTATGTCACATCAATGTCCAAACTACTTCCACTTTAGGATCACCCTCTGCTTTCATTTGTAACAATCTCCTAAAATACTGCTAAGTTAGACACATTTATGTTTTAACTTATCGAGAGAGGGGACATCATTATGGTCTTATGTCATTTTGGTGTGTTTGAAGTTTTTCATTACGTTTGTCAAAATGCGCCTAGAGAATGTCTTTTCATGAAGGTGCAAAATGTGTAACATAATTATTGGGACGAGACCTGAACAAGTTTTGTGAGGAGAAAAGGAATGTGCGCCCTTCAACAAACCCTTCCCACAATCCTACAAAAGTGCTCTCTCCACCCCTTCATCATTTATATATATATATATATATATATATATGTATATATATATATATATATATATATATATATATATATATATATATATATATTGTGGCAAGAGCCCGCTACTGCAGAAGCACACGCGTACAACTTCTTCCTTTTTATGGTTCTTTATTGTCAGGATGGTAATAATGTTTTGACACCGTATACTTGCACAGCAATTATGGAGACTCTCAACGCTTACTATACATAGTCCAGCTCTCTGTCCAGATCAGCCAGCTAGCCCAGCGTTGATCTCCCTGAACAATGAAACAAGCAGGGTTTTATACCTGACACTCCTCCCACAGGCCTAGCTTGATGGACAGGTGACACACCCACCTTTTCTTTAAAAGGAAACGCCCATCCCTGGCTCTGTTTAGACTATCAGACCCACCCTGTCTGTTTGCTGAGAGGAAGCAGCTTTTAAATCATGTAAGTAAACCAATTTTAAACTACACATATGTTTTTACCTGGTTTAATCTCCACCTAGGTACATAACTGTGCCAATGTTTTACTCTACTTCACTGCTTTCTCTGCATATTGCCAGCTAAATGCCTCCTTTTGTTACAATATATATATAAATATATATATAAAATCAAACAGGAAGGGGCGCTTCCATAGTGCATTATCATACTTTATTGGTAAAAGACAACTGTGATATGTACGTACCAGATAAATTCTTGTAAAACAGCACATAAAATCACACGAACACGGTAGGTAGTCCGTAGTCAGCAAACGTACAGCTTATGTGATACTCCAGTCCTCTACGCGTTTTGTTGTAAGCCAACTTCGTCAGGAGGAAGTGATAACATCTAAATTCCCTTGTCTTTTAAAGGGTAGTTTGTATCAGGTTTATTTAATTAGGCTTCCGCCTCCGATTGAATTCAAATCATAGTTTTCACAAAGCATCATTATTCTTTCAAAGATAATATAACATAAAACACATATTATAATATTCAATTAAATTAAATTATAATGTCTGGGATTGACTAGAGTATTTTCTCTTTAATGTACTATGTTATAGAAATGACTGATTGATGTGCAAATAAAAAGAATTAATTATCGGGAGTGGAAAGATTTAACCTTTCAAATGGTTTAAGATACATTAGGGATATAAAGTTTGAGAGAATCTCTGGAAATTGATGATAAATAAATAATTGATTCTAGTAGAAATAAGATCTATATACCAATATAGCCTTGATGTATCATTTAAATGATATTAATGGCTTATTCTCTTTATTCTGCGGTCGTTAGGGACTATTAGGAGAGAACATACTGAGTTAGGATGTGATAGGTGGGAGTATACTTATGTCATTGAGGGTTAACTTTAACCTGTGAGAGCTGCGGATATCGGCTAAGAACATAATGTCCCTAGGATTCTGTATTTAAGTGGTCACTATTGTTAAAATATATATATATATATATATATATATATATATATATATATATATATATATATAAAATTCAATGGGAATGATTTTAATATATTAGTCCAAACGAGGAAGAGATATCCTCACAAATGAAATATTTATACCATTGCTTTAACTTAGTATCGGGTTATCCAAAAGAGATTAATTAAAGGTGGAATCTGATATGAAATGTATTTTCGATTCTAACAAAAATACATAACCTATAATAAATTAAAGAAATCCCTGTTATAAATGTGATGAATTTGTGGAAGGATTCAATTTGTTTGTAATTAATCCGAGACTCTGAGAACAGCTGCTTTGCGGACAGAAAGTCTGTGCCGCTGATTTGTGAGTTGGCGATGAAACTATTAGAAAGAAATTGAATAAATAGGTGAATGTTTTTTAATTGAATATTATAATATGTGTTTTATGTTATGTTATCTTTGAAAGAATAATGATGCTTTGTGGAAACTATGATCGGAATTCAATTGGAGGCGGAAGCCCAATGATGGCTGCGGATATCGGCTAAGAACATAATGTCCCTATGATTCCACATTTAAGTTGTTACTATTGTTAAAATGTAGATATGTATATAAAATTCAATAGGAATGATTTGAAAATATTAGTCCAAATGAGGAAGAGATATCCTCACAAAATGGAATATTTATACGATTGCTGTAACTCAGTATCGGGTTATCAGAAAGAGACCAATTAAAGGTGAAATCTGATATGAAATGTATTTTCGATTCTAACAAAAATATATCAACTGCTGTTTTACAAGAATTTATCTGGTACGTGCATATCGCAGTTCAAAGTTGTGCACTCTTGCAGACTTTCACACTGCAAATCATCGTACTTCCATGGAACACCAGAAGCTATAATGGAATGTGACATATTAGTGCTGCATGTTTGCACTTTAAAGTTAATAAATTAAATTGCCCTTAATGTTTTAAAGCCATCGTTGTAGCTTTATGTGGAAAAATGTGTAATCTTTAACCCAACTGTAGATAATACTTAAAGTTCAGTTTCTATAACTGGTATGTAAGAAAGAAAACATTATGTGGATTACAAAAGTACACAAGTTGGATAAATCGGTCCAAGGAGAGACTGAACCTTTAAACATGTTACTGCTTTTTAAGTTGATTGATCGTTGGAATCTGACAACTAAATTATTTCACCTTGATACCTTCTAGAAGGAATTATATATTTTTTATATGTCACTTTATTACCACTTTCTGTCATTGTTCCATTTTAGTCTATAGATTTTCAGTTTATTAAACAATGTGCACCCTTTTAATAACACGTGAACATTTCAGGAAAAAATATATTTAACCATACTAACTGTTTTCAGCTATATAGAAATACCATACAGAAAGTGTTTTGGAGAATAAAATGGCTTATAATTGAGAAAAATAGTTTGCATGTAACTACATAACAAGGATACTTTCTATGCCTGGCATCTTAGCGGACACTGGTGCACAGTCAACTGCAAAAAGGTGTTGTAACCCATGGCAACCAATCAGGCTATTTGAAATATGAAACTTACAATCTTGTTGGTGTCTATTGGTTACAGTGTCTTTTTGCAGTCACCTGTGCACCATTTTTGAGAATTATAACCCCTTATGTTCTCGTTTACTTTATAGAGTTTTATTTTTTTTTCTAAAATGCCTTTTCATTAATGCATCTACTTGTATTTTAGTTTTAGTGTACCTTTTAAAACATTTTGATACAGACTAAAGCAGGAAAACCCAATACTGAAGGAGGGTCTGTGCCAGATACAGCAATCTGAACAGCTGCCCGTGACTGGCGTCACCTTAGACACTTAGCAATGAAAACACTTTTTTCCGCCACCACAAAGGATTTATTATGGTATCCTTATGTTTACCGAAACCACTTGTTAATGTTTTCACACTTGAATCACATACACATGTAGCATGAGCCTCCCTGGGCTTGATAAGTTCACAAAGAATCACGGAGCACACGCTATATTAAATTTATTTAATCTGAAAAATGTTTCCAAGGCTTAGTTACAAAAATGTTAAAATGTTAATGACAAAACATACAATAAATTGCACAAATAAGTTTTCAGAAAATAAAATAGGAAATAAAACTACTTACTTAGCTAAGACTTGGTGTGTGTGAGGGAACACAATTGAGAAAGTTGAGACATTTCAGTCTTGGTAGACCCCCTCATGAAAATGCACACTGTAATGTCTGAAACAAGATTTTAAACCTTTCTCCACATAGCTCTCACCCCCCACCTTTGGAGTTTAGCTGTCAATAAGGACAGATTGATCTCTCAAATATGACAAGGCTTTTGAAGTAAGCTAGGGGTGTCCTGAGCTCTGGAATGTTTATAGGACCTGATTTCTCAACTCTGCTCATTCGGCTTGGCTGGTCAGGTCCATATTCTCTCCATACCAAAAAGCCTCCTCAGAGATGCTTATCTATCTCTGGATAATGTCAAAAGATTATTGACTCTTGCATAGGTTCAAACTTGTGATTTAGCAAAGCACACGTTGAGATTACATTACTACATTACAAGGTTACATAAAATGTTCACATTGTTATTTTCTGTTGAATTCATGTATGACAATCAGTCATTAGATATACTACATAATCGTCACACCTCTCCCTAAAGGGCACGGAGAACTGTGACCTGTCACTGCCTCTCCTGCCCATTCACCACTTGGCATGAGACGCCATCTGCGTTTCCTTGTTCTGCGTTTGCTGTCCGTTTGGTTCCGAGCTGGTTTGATTTACTATGCTCCATCCACTCTGTTACTATGCTGGTGGCTGACTCGGTGAATCGTTACCTGCACACCCTCCTGCAGCGAAGTCCAAACTCCCTTGAAGGGGGTCCCTGGTGTTGCGTTAGACTCCCTGCCTCCTTGCTCAGCAGTGCAGATACCAGTTAACCATTCCACAGCTTGTTCATCGTGATAGTGATGTAGCGTGCCAGGCCAAGCTGATCTAGTAGTTCATCTATCCTAGGCATAGGATTAGCATCAAACACTGTGGCGTCATCAAACCTTCTATAGTCTAAACAGAACCGGGTGCCCCCACATTTCTTTGGGACCAGTACCACTGGGGCAGCCCAAGAACTGTGAGACTTTTGAATTACCCCTAGCTGCAAGATCTCGTCTATTTTCACTTTCATTGCTTTTAGCACTTCTAGGGAAGTACGTTATGCTGTCTGAGGGGTGTCTGGTTGCCTGTGTTTGCATGATGTGTGACCAAGTGTGTTTTTCCAGGTTTCCCTGTAAAATGAGACTGATTGGGCCAGTCGGCGTCTTATAAAGACCCTTCCTCTTTAGCAACAGCTGCTAAATCCACCAAGGAGGCAGATTCCTGATCGCTCTCATGCAGGCTACACAAGCTTCCCTTATCTCAGGACAGGGGGTCTATAAAGGGACAGGGTTAGATTGCAAAACAACACAATGGCACAAAGCCGCCTTTCCCTTAGAACTTTATATGCTCACCGGTACTCAGATGCCCCTGGACTTAACTTAATGAGTAGTGTGAGTTGGTAATACAGGCCCGTAGTGGCAGGCCAGGAGGTTGAATAAAAGGCAGCGGATAGTCAGACGGTAGCTGAGGTCAAGGGTCACAAGCAAGCAGAGTGGTCAGTAAACACGCCAAGGGTCAGGGTCACAGGCAGAGAAGCGGAGTCTGAGGTACAGACCAAAGGGTGAGGAGCAAACAGGCAAGGTCCAAAATACAGGCAGAAGGTCACAACAGTAAATCCAAAAACAGTATCCACAGGAACTGGGTCCAACAGACATAGGAGTAGGTCAGCAAACTTGGTAAGTAATCGCTTGGCAGGGAGGCCAAGGTTAATTAATAATGAGGAGTCTAATTAGCCTGCAGGCTGTAGCACACTCACCCGGTACCACTGAGTGCCCGGGGCGCGATATTAGCAACTTCGGCATCTGGCCGTTGCCCTCGCAACGGTTGGGTCTGAGAGACAGGATGTGATGTTCTGGTCATCATGGAAACGGCCAGGATGCCAGGGCTGGAAGGACGCGAGTTGCGACGGTGCCCGCGGCCACCGCGGCTCCTGACAATATTAAGACCTACATTTTTCCTGTCACATCCTCGCTTACACATTTTATGTATAATGGAACCTGCATTTTCCCTGTCATATCCTGGTACCTGGGTACAAACAGGGGTACTCTCAGCAGATTTTAACACAGTAGCAGAAACATTGTCACCTGTCCCTAACTCATGAGAAGAGGTCAGTGGAAAAGCAATTTTAGATTCTACCTCAGTAGCATGTGTGACATTTTCACCATTACACATCTCACTTATTAGTGGTTTTCAATTATCCCTAATTACATCTGAATCTTTGCATAAATCCACCTAATTGCAAGAGTTAACACTGGCACTTATCTGCTTCTCACGCACACATATCTCTATCACATTGCAGGATGCAAAATGATCACAGAGTTGTTCAGGTTCTTCACATAGAGCGACATTTTTCTCTCGGTACAAAAGGCCATTTTCCCAACAAATTCTATTTTCTTCACCTCTGAGCTTGTTAGTGTGGCACATTGCATGAGGTCACTCATTGAAATCACTGCCTGAATCTGCAGCTTCTACAGTGGAGGGGGGTGGAGGAGGATTAGCTTCTAGCGAACTTCCCTCCACACTTTGAGGGGTTAATGAACAGTTCCTTTGTGCTGCTCTCCAGATCACTACTGTTAAGACATTAGATACATTTTTACACCTTCAGAACTGGGCACATGTAAATCGATCTGACTACCTAAAATATTAGCAGACATTGGGCTAGATTTACTAAGCTGCGGGTTTGAAAAAGTGGGGATGTTGCCTATAGCAGCCAATCAGATTCTAGCTATCATTTTGTAGAAGGTACTAAATAAATGAAAGGTAGAATCTGATTGGTTGCTATAGGCAACATTCCCACTTTTTAAAACCCGCAGCTTAGTAAATCTAGCCCATTGTATCACATTTAGGCACAATTTCACACATTTTTCCCTGATCAAATTCACAACCCAGGGGATTTACAGTGTTTGTCTCTCCAACAAGAGCATTATCATCAAACACATTGACACATAAGCCCTCTCTCTGCATCACAGATACCTGCAAACCTACATGAGTATTCTCAGCAGCACATGAAATTTCATTACATATTTTTGCACTTATTTTATGCTGTTCAACAGAATCCACCTGAGGAATAATATGGTTAGTTTGCACCAGTGCATCAGAAATTATATCACTTTCATTTATATAAGCAACATGAATCCTTCCTAAATCAGTCCCCAACAGTACCGTGGCAGGAACATTATTTAGTACCCCAACTTCTCGTGTTCCAGATCAAAAATCTACATACTTAGGAGTACTGCAGAATGTAGCCCCCCTCCCCCCCACTCCTCGCACAGCAATAGTCTTCCCGGGAATAATGTTCTCTGGGCTCAGTAGAGCTGGATATACGGGTCAGGTCTGCGCCAGAGTCTAACAACCTAAGTGCGACTTGGTGTTCTACCTTAACCGCTTGCATATTGTCTCTGGGGAGTTCTTGGGGCCCTCCTGCACACAGGACGGCCGGCACTGGGTTTCCTGCCCGGCCCCCCACAGTGGCGCATGCAGAGGGGGTTTCTGGGTCTCCAGAAACCCCTCCCCTCCGCTAACAAAGTGCTCCTACATACGGCACTGTACTATACAGCAGCCGCGGCGCTGACAAAGAAGCGTTCGCGGCTGCTGTATAGTACAGTGCTGCCGAAACGGAGCTGCTGCGCATGCTGATGTGCCCCACTTCATCATAATATGTAAAACACCTGCGGACAGTTGCCAAAACAGGTTTTCCCCCCGCCCGACCAAAGTTTGCAGCAACAGCTGGTTTCGTTGACAGGGAAATCAGGGGTGATCCTCCAGGTTGCCTCTCTTTCCATGTAGTTTGCCCTGGTGCTCCCCAACTCTTCTTTGTTACAGGCGTCCTGGTAACTGTGTACTTGTCGGCCAGGCTAGCAGCCGCTTGCGCTGTCTTAGGTCACGATCCACAACCCATTCCCTCACCTCAGCTGGGCACAGTGTGAGGAACTGCTCCTGGAAAATAAGATCCTTTAGCTTATCATAGTCCAGTACCTGCAATGCCTCAATCCATTGATGCATCATGGATGATAATTGTGCTGACAGTCCGACATAGGTGTGCCACAAAACTTCCGCCTTTAAGCGTCAGGAGTTATGTTGAAATGAAGTAACAAGGTTTCTTTAATTGTGATATAATCACCGTCCAGTTTCTGGGGAAGGTCTGCAAACGCTTCCAAAGCTTTCCCTCTCGTTGTGACTGGATCACTGATCAATAACTTGTGGTATAAATTTATATAAAGGAAATAGCTCAGGGTGCTTATATATATAATTGCACATGCACTTATTTTAGATATTGTGTATATTTTGAGATATGAAATGGTTATTTCTGAGACCAGGGTAGAAAATTGGTTTTTCTGTTTTAACCTTTCTCAAGGAAATGCCTTATTTCTGATGTTTATGTCTGATAAAATGAGTCTTTTTGGATGGAGGTCTTTTGTGTATTGGGATGTGTTTTGTATGGAAGTTCATTGTTTGGGGTTTGTAAGGTTGCTAGTGGAAACCTCCAATTAGGCATATGGGGAGGGAGTCTGATAGCAGGAATTGCTAACTAAGTTTTGTGATGAAGTGTCAAATGCCTGCTCTGGCCAAAGGCCCAGCAGGGGGTCGTTACAGTGTGGCCTTTTGTCAGAGTTTTCAAACCTTTCTGAACATTGTAAACAGCATTTGATGCAGGACATCATAGCGTCTCTAGAATTTCATAGATAAGTGTAAATATTGTTGGCTTTGCAATGCATGGTAATCCATGTTTGTGTAAAAACACTGCTTCCTGATTCTAAAAATTGCCTGTGTCCAAACTGTATAAAAGGCACTGGCTTGTATTGAAAAGTTGTTCTTCTTGTTTCATCTGACCTGATCATTGGTACCTCCAACCAGTGTGAGAGCTAATAAACATCTTGCTTCAAAGACATGCTTGGAAACATCTTCAATATTGCTGTATTCCTGTGACCTGCAGATTAGACTATAAATCTAATCCGTTCTCCGACTGTTTCTGAGGTTGGACCCAGCTTTTCCGGTACCACCGCTCTGCCTGCTACCCTACAACCCTGGTCAGTGTGATAGGCCAGGGGGGATCCATCCACAGCAACCCTGATCTATAGGAAGAGGTCAGGAGTACCAGCCCAGGTACACCAGTAACGGGGTACACTCGCAGCGTCAGTTACCCAGAAGAAACCCGGTTCTGGATGCCGGTAAGGAATTCAGTGGTGGCAGCATTTGTAATCCCGAGGACTGTGCGGACTACGACGTGGAAATGGGCCCTCCTTAAGCACTATGTTATTACCCCAGAGACCTACCAGCAGAAGTTTCGGGACTTGGCTAACAGCACCCATATCAGCCATGAGGAATTTGCCAATCAGTTGCGGCAGTTGGCAATAAGATGGATTAATGGATCTGACACCAAGTCCTGGGAAGAATTAGTGGACTTAATTTGCAGACAGCAGTTTCACCACCGCTATGCAGCGGAGGTGAAGGAGTGGGTATTGGACCGTACCCCAGCAATCCTGAAAACAGCGGCCCAGTTGGCGGATCAGTATGTGTCAGTGAGGCCACACTGGCAGAAGCGCCAGGTTAACATTCAATCCCATAGAACTGTACAAACGGGGACACCCCTCTTCTACTCACCCCCAAAAGCAAGTACCTAACCTTTCGGGTACCATTCGCCAGCCACCGCCCCGCCCTGTCTGTGGGAAATTTCACAGACCACCAGAGCCCAGGCTGGAGAAGAAGTGCTACAACTGTGGGAAAACAGGTCATTTAAGGATGGACTGTCCCACAGCCCCAGCACCCCAGACTTGTGCCCCTAATCAGAGTCCTGGGGCCCGTCTGACTTGATTAACTGGCGAAGGCGAGCCATTAGAGACTGCTTCCATCCCTGCCAGCCCAATGGAGTGTGGCGTGTCTGAAGGTGACTCAGTGGAGAGAGTCACCTGTGTTTCCAAAAGACCCCCGAAAAACATGTGGAGAAACCTGCAGCCGGACCAAGTGGGACCCCTGCAGGGTGAAGGACTGAGAGACTCGGGGAGCTCAATTACTGTTGTCAGTCCCCATCTTATTGATCCTGCTGCACTATTGCAGGATCGCACTGCCAAAGTTACTGTGGAAAATGGACTGGAGAAGGAAGTGCCTTTCGCAAGGGTGTATCTGGACTGGGAAGATAGCCAGGAGTTGCGAGATGTTGCCGTTATGAATGGCCTACCAACTGATGTGATTTTGGGCAACGATGTTGGGGGTGTGTCAGGATTTCTAGTAAAAAACACTCTTTTCATGGCAATATATTTAGGAGTGTATCTTTCACCCCTCCACCATCACAAACATTTGTCCACATTGCACCTTCATTACTCCACTCACCTCTAGTTAACACCCATGAACTGTTGTCCTATTTATTATTTCTAACAAGTACAGCCTCCACCTGTCGCCAGAAAATTAAAGGTCACACATCTTGCAATCCCCTTACCTATCTTTCTCTACTTGTATTAGCCGGTGATATATCACCTAATCCGGGTCCCCCACACTCCTCACACACACACATACATCAGAGCACTACCGCTCTATAGCAAACCTCAAGCACATCACCTGTTTCCCCTCTCTACCAAAGTCCTTTAAATGCGTCCTTTGGAATACACAGTCTGTTTGTAACAAACTTACCTCCATACATGATCTTTTCCTCTCAAAAAACCTCAACCTTCTGGCAATAACAGAAACATGGCTCATGCAATCAGACACTGCCTCACCTGCAGCCTTTTCACATGATGGCCTACATCTCACCCACACCTCCAGACCTGAAGGCAGACAAGTAGGTGGGGTTGAACTACTTCTCTCCCCACAGTGCACGTTCACAGTCCTACCAAATGTCCCATCTTTTGAAGTACATACTATTCGCATTTTTAATCCATTCTCTCTGCGGTGATCTATCGTTCTCCTGGAGCACACCAACAATTTATTGAGGATTTCTCTGAATGGCTCCCTCACTTCTTATCTTCAGACATCCCCACCCTTATCCTGAGTGATTTCAACATCCCCATTGATAACCCTCCTTCCAAAGCTGCTTCCAATCTACTCTCTCTAACCTCCTCACATGACCTCTCCCAGTGGATTGAATCATCTGCTCATCAGGATGGCCATTGCCTTGATCTTGTTTTCTCTAGACTATGCTCAGTTTCTAATTTCCTTAACACACCCTTTCCCCTCTCAGATCATCACCTTATTAGCTACACGCTCACCCCCACTGCTCTAACCTCTCTACTGTCTACTGTCTAACTCTACCAAGCCTCCTCATACCCACAGAAATCTTAATTCTATTTATCTTCAATAATTTTCCACCCTTTCTCCAACACCTTCTCTCCCCTATCTCTACATTCTCCTCCCCTGAGATGGCAGTACCTTATTTTCACCAAACCTTAGCAACAGCCCTTGATAAAGTGGCTCTAGTGGCACTACATACTACACGTCGACTTCGATGTCAGCCGTGGCACACTACAGCAACACCAAAATCTTCAAAACCTTTCCCGCAAAGCCAAATGTCACTGGCGTAAATATTGCACCCTAATGACTTCTTCACATATACTTCTATCGAAATGCTCTGGACACTGCAAAACAAACATACTTCCAATCTCTTATCTGTGCTCAGACTTCTAACTCCAAATGCCTTTTTAACACATTTAAATCTCTTCTCAATCCTCCCACCCCGAACTTTCCGTCTACTATCAGTGCCCAGAATCTTGCTTCCTACTTCAAGAACAAGATTGATAAGATCAGACTAGAAATGGTACCCTCTTCCTCGACTAGCAATCAGCTCAATTCCTTCCCACTACCCTCTGACACCCTCAAGTCATTTAACCCCACAAATGAAGAGGAAATTTCTACTCTATTCATATCTTCCTATTCTACCTCCTATCCTCTTGACCCTATTCCCTCGCAAATTGGTAGATCCCTGTCTCCTGTACTAATTTCACCTCTTGCATCTTTCCATCACTATACAAGCATGCAGTGATTACTCCTATTCTAAAAAAGCAAGATTCCGACCCAAACTCTCAAATTACCGTCCCATTTCTCAGCTCCCGTCCCCCTCCATGTTTCTAGAGAGACTTGCCTACACTCGCCTCACACGCTTCCTTTCCGCAAACAACATGTTGGATCCTTTCAGTCTGGCTTTCATTCTCAACACTCCACAGAGACTGTGTTGACTAAGGTTGTCAATGATCTGATCACTGCTAAAACTAAACGCCATTACTCTCTCCTAATTCTCCTGGATCTCTCAGCTGCATTTGACACCGTTGACCACTCTCTTCACAAACAAACGCTGCAATCCCTAGGTCTTCAAGACACTGTTCTATCCTGGTTCTCATCCTACCTCTCTAATCGCTCTTTCAGTGTTAATTTCTCTGGGGCCACCTCTGCTCCGTTTCCTTTATCAGTTGGAGTACCGCAAGGCTCTGTGCTAGGTCCTCTGCTATTCTCTATCTGTACCACTTCTCTTGGAAATCTAATAAGTTCCATTGGATTGCAGTTTCATCTCTATGCGGATGATACCCAAATTTATCTATCCTCTCCTGATCTCTCGACATCTGTGTTGTCCCGTGTAACTGACTGTCTTTTTGCCATTTCATCTTGGATGCCATCTCGCCAACTTTAACTTAATCTTTCTAAAACAGAGTTAATAATATTCCAAACCATCAACAAGAGCATACCTGAAATTTCTATCTCTGTTGATAACATGACCATACATCCCACCCCACAAGCTTGCTTCCTAGGTGTAATCCTTGACTCACACCTATCCTTTGTTTCCTACATTGACTGTATATCTAAATCATGTTACATACATTTAAAAAGCATTTCCAGATTTCGCACATATCGCACACAAGACACGGCAAAAACCATAATTCATGCACTTATCATCTCCCGCATTGACTATTGCAATTTCCTCCTTAGAGGTCTTCCCCAAAACAGACTCAAATTCCTACAATCTATTTTGCATGCAGCGGCAAGATTGATTTTCCTTGCAAATCGTTATTCCTCTGCTGAATCACTCTGTATGTCTCTACACTGGTTGCCTCTTTTCTACCGATTCCAATATAAAATACTGTTACTAACGTACAAGGCCATCAACAAAGCTGCACCAACATACGTCTCCTCCCGTCTCAAAATATCTCCCAACTCGGCAACTCCGTTCTGCACAAGATCTGCGTCTCTCATCCACCCTTAATACATCCTCCCATTCCCAGTTACAGGACTTTTTTGGGGTTGCACCCACTCTATGGAATTCTCTCCCTCACACAATAAGACTCTCCTCTGGTCTACAAACTTTCAAACGTTCTCTGAAAACCCACCTCTTCAAACAAGCTTATAATATTCCTCAATCACCCTCTTAAACTCACTACATTATCCTATTACCACCCGTTACACAATTTCACACAAGACAACTACCCCCTGACCAACATTGTTGTGTGACAGGATCATTTAGTTTATGAGTCACTTTTACCTTTACAGTCTGGCTGGGCCGAAATACAAAATGTAGACTTAACCTCATGTATCAAACTCCCATTGTCCCATAGATTATAAGCTTGTGAGCAGGGCCTTCTCACCTTTTTGTCTGTTTTACCCAGTTTGTTTACTGTGTTTGTCCCCAATTGTAAAAGGCTACGGAATATGCTGGCGCTATATAAATAAATGATGATGATGATGATGAAGAACAGGTAGCAAACAGGAGCCAGGGACCAAGCACAGTAACACAAGTAGTTGCAACAGATGATCTGGCAAAGATTGATTGGGACAGGTAGGCTTATATATACAAAAGGTCCAACAAAGTACCTGCAAACAGGAGCTGCAGGATGCAGATCGTGACAGTACCCCCTCCTTTCAGGGCAGATTCCAGACGCCCAATTTACCAGGAATGTTCAAAAAAGTCAGAGTCATAGTCCAGAATTTTGCATGTAGTAGAGAAGTCTTCGTGCAAGGACGGAAAGTTTATAGAAACCACGCCACAAGAGAGTTGAGATCCAGAAGACCCTTTGTTCTTCTTTGCTTTCTTTTTATGAGTCTTTTTAGGGACACAGGGTTGTTCAAATTGAATGGAACATGAAGGTATTAAAGTAATTTCATTGTTTTCCAATAAGCATTGTCTAAGCGATTTGTGTGGTTCCAAAGCACAAGTAATTTATTTAGCAAAAGCAAATGTTTAGCAGTTCAATAAATAAGTACAGTACAGCCAATACCTGATATGCGCTGCGCTCTCTGCTGGATCCAGCTAAACAGACCTGCAGTCCAGAAGACTGTGGTCAGTGTGACTGGTTAGCTGGTTCCAGGGAGCTGTATATATACATTTTGTGATACAGTGAAGACAATAAAGGTGACTTGGCAAGTTTCCATAGGTTCAGGCTCCAGGAAGGTCCAGTGTAAAGCAGTCCATAGGTCAGTTCAAACAACCCCTTCCAAGGGTGGGTATCAACATTCCAAGGGTGGAGGTCTGCTCTCCAAATAATACATACTTAGTTTTCCCGCCAAGAGCTGGTTCAAACTGGTCTATTAGCATTACACAGACAATATCATTCCAATCATTTCTCCCTATCATCGATAACTAGCGCACGCAATGTGCGATCCTTTTGACGAATGAACTGGACAACTGCGGAAAAATAGGGGATTAGAATAATACCAAACATGACATGCTTCCCATGACCTGAACTTAAAATAACACTAAAATGTACATATAACCTTATAATATATAAATATAAACCAAATAACTTCTGCTCAGAAATGATATGAAATATATATATAAATGAATGTGAAAGTGCGAGTGTATGCGTGCGTGCTTTATCGTGCGATTGTGCCGTGACACGTAACACATGGCGTACTGATCGCAATCGCACGGTAAAACAATATTAATCAATATACTATTTTTCATCCAATTATACGACTATGGCAAAGGTAACTCCAAGGCTTGGGCAACTGGAGACAAAGAAGATGACACAGAAGACATGCAGGGAGTACGACCGACAAGTGCCAGGGCAAATTCCTTGATCACTGCATCAAAAAAAAGCGTCAAATAAGAAAGAATGGGATCTCTGGTCTCAATAAAGGGGCTTGCCCATTCCAGAGCTTTTCCTGTAAAGTTGGATAACAGGTAAAACACTTGCTTTCGTTGGGTATTTAGGAGGTCAGGTACTGATGAAAAATAAGATATACAAAATTTAATAAAAGCATTAAATAGCTGAATATCCCCATTGAAGGTAGGTGGTCGAAAGTCTGGAACAGAGGATGAATTCAGTTTAGCACGAGACTTGGTCAGCTCGGGTTGAACATACGTCCCTGGGTACTCGGGCGGGACACCCTTGGCAGAAGACTGCCTGGACTGGACGAATGACTTGGCAGAAGGCCCGGATTGGGCAGGAGACCCGGATGGGGCAGAAGGCTTGGCAGGATGCCTGGACTGGGCACCAGGCTTGGAAGGAGGCCCAGACTGGGCCCCAGGCTTGGAAGGAGGCCTGGACTGGGCACCAGACTTGGAAGGAGGCCCGGACTGAGAACCATGCTTGGAAGGAGCCCCAGACTGGGCACCAGGCTTGTTAGGAACAGCACTGTGCGAAGCCTCAGAGCAGACAGCACTGTGAGAAGCCTCAGAGCAGACAGCACTGTGAGAAGCCTCAGAGCAGACAGCACTGTGAGAAGCTTCAGAGCAGACAGCACTGTGAGAAGCCTCAGAGCAGACAGCACTGTGAGAAGCCTCAGAGCAGACAGCACTGTGAGAAGCCTCAGAGCAGACAGCACTGTGAGAAGCTTCAGAGCAGACAGCACTGTGAGAAGCCTCGAGCAGACAGCACTGTGAGAAGCCTCAGAGCAGACAGCACTGTGAGAAGCCTCAGAGCAGACAGCACCAAGTGGAAACTCGGGCTGAACCGCATGGAAAGTTTCAGGAACAGACTGGAGGGACAGAACCCTCTCTGGAGCGAACTGAAGAGGCAAGACCCTCTCTGGAGACGACTGGAGGGACAAGACCCTCTCTGGAGACGACTAGAGGGACAGGACCCTCTTTGGAGACGACTGGAGGGACAGGACCCTCTCTGGAGCAGGCTGTAAGGGCAGCGCCCCCTCTGAAACGGACTGCAAGGGCAGCGCCCCCTCTGGAACGGACTGCAAGGGCAGTGCCCCCTGTGGAGCAAGCTGAAGGGACAGGCCCCTCATGGAGATAGAAGCTTGCGATTCAGAGCTGGAGACAGGCTGAAGAAGGTTGTGGTCTACAGAGTGGACAGTCTTGTAGAAAATGTACATTATTGGCACAGTAAAGACATAGTTATTGGTCCTTCTGCGCCATCGCTCCTCCTCGGTCAGGTGCGGGCATGGAGCACCTGAGAACCTGGAGTTTCTACACAGTGCTTTTTAGTTGATCGCAAACTTGTAGAGGCATTGAGAGGTGCCGCTTGCACAGATAAATTTAGTTCTTCCCTAGGTGGATTCAGTATCGGGCAAAGAACTCTTGACTCCACGTTATTGCAAGATACAGTCTCTAGAGGGTGTACTGCAGTGGTAACTTTCTCCCTGGAAAATTTTTTGTCACTCCAGAGTTGTTATCGAAGCAAGAAGTACTTGGAATGAAAACTAGAAGTTGTTTAAGCACCTTAATTAGCAAAGAGGACACTTGAGAAATTTGAGAGCGTAGGTGGAGAATGTCTACTTGGAGCATTTGGAGCAAGGGAATTTCAGAAGAAATGGTAGCCATGGTCTCAGGACGTTGAATTCCGAGTAAAGCCAATATATTGGAATTCTTAAAAACAAGTGTGGAAATCATGCAACAGCAGGCTCAATTTAGGGCCATATCATACTGTCAGGATTCTCAGTAAAAACCACAATGAGAGCCTAGTGAAATTAAGTGGTTTTTATTAACACCGGTTACACAGGTTTCAGGTTGCACTACGGTAGGGTATGGAAGAATTAGCTAAAGAACACAGTTTATAACAGATGCAGAATGCAGTGGTCCGCAGGACTTTACCACAATGTAGTGGCGATGACACACAAGGTGCGATGGTCTGCGGAGCAAGGCACTGAAGATATAGAGAACAGGTAATAATATGCAGAACGTTACCACAGGATACTGGAGTAGACACAAAGGCTGTGATGATCTGTGGATAGATCTGCTGGAAATTCAGTGAACAGGTAGCAATAATCTGCAGAGCGTTACCACGGGATACTGGAGTAGACACAGTGGCTAAGATAATCTGCGGATAAATGTGCTGGAAGCTCAGTGAACAGGTAGCAATCATCTGCAGAGCGTTACCACAGGATACTGGAGTAGACACAGTGGCTGAGATGATCTGCAGATAGATGTGCTGGAAACTCATAGAACATGTAGCAAACAGGAGCCAGGGAACAGACACAGCAACACAAGTAATTGCAACAGATGATCTGGCAAAGCAGCCATCACCAGCAACCACAGCTTCAGCCAGCCCAGAGGAAAAGACCACATCTGCTATTTCAACAGGAAACAGCCAGCCCTTTGCCTCTGGAAAGACTACGTCTCCTAGCAATGCAGAGGATGTTGTCTCTTGCCAACCTGATCTTGTGGGGGTGCCCGATGATGGTCCTGTCACTAGCAGTATACCAGCTCCAGCGGTGAGTATTGCTGACCACAGTGACCTCCCTTTGACTGACCCCACTTTGGCTGACCCTAGTCATCCCAACATAGATCCCCCTGCAGCGTATCCTGACTTAGGGCCCGATTCATCAAGGTATTCAAACGCATACGCATCTGCGTTGCATACTTTGAGTAACGCAAACACTTACGCGAGTGAAATAGGCAACTCAAACAGCAAAAACACACCCTCCTGTGGTCCTCTACACTTAAGGCACGGAATTAAGCAGTGAAAACGCAATAAAACACCCACCTGCGGATCTTTAAACAAGGCACAAGCACAAGCGACGGATCACAAGTGATTGACGCGAAGCTTAGCAATGCATACGTCACGCCCAATGTGGGAGGGACGAATAGAATAGCTTGTTTACATACGTAACAAAACACAATTGCCAGTGGCTTATTTTCACGGGATAACCCTGTATTCATTAATCAGTGGCAACTAACAATGATGTGGTACACTCTGAAAGATGTTTCTGGTTTGCTAATATTTTTCTGACTACACAGTTTAAACAAACACATTGCTGAAGATCTGTCTGTGTTTATGATTTTAAGTCGCCGTATAGTACGCCAAATGCATGGACATGGCTACATTAAAAGCACATACATCATGAATATATCAAAATGTATATGTTTATATGTTGTGTAAACCCATATTTGTCTTTTCAGTAAAATGCTTAGCATACTCTTCCATAAAGGAAGTTTACAAACTTCATAAAGATAAAGGATTTCTGTCTGGATTAGAACTCATGACTGTCTTTATGGAAAGTGGGAGAGCTACCCACTAGGCCAATCTGAGATGTGGTAAAACACAGAGAACACAGCATACAGCATACACAGGTAACTCACACTCTTCATTATTCACACAAATTACTCATGAAATACCAATCTCACAGGTAGCTCACTGGTTGTGACTTTGGACTCACAACACAGCAGCCATGAGTTCAAATACCAAGCATACCCACAAGTATTGTGTGGGCTGGATTCATTATGCTAACAAGAAACACAGGAACTTCACACAATGGTGTCATTTTTTATTTTGGTTTTATTATACACGCTCAACCACATTGTAAAATATGCCCTCATATTTATCCTGTATTGTAAGGAATTCGTTTTGGGTTTTTTTTTGGGGGGGGGGGGGGTACTTTAGAAAAGCCTCGGGGCCCACACTTCACATGCACATTATTATGTCCATGCTGACATTTATTACTACAAATGGACTAAGATTGGGGGGGGGGGGGTTTGTAGGGGTCAGCCTCCTTGGAGTTACATGCAACATTGCCTGCAAACAGATTTTCATCTGGATCCACGGCATATAGGTTAGGTCATGTACTTAGCTTTATCCAAACAGAACGCTCACCACACTCCAGTACCATGGAGCTTTGCAACGCTTGCACTTCTGCCTTACACCACTGACGCCACTTCTGGGTAAGGTTTCCATGTTCTCTTCAATGTGTGACTGGCTTTGCTCTGACACTTGGACGTAACTTTGGACTATCACTACAATGACACATGATTTGGGGAAATTGTAAACTAGCTAGGGCATTTGACCTTTGGAAATTTATCTTGCACACAGGGCCTACAGATGCCATACCTCTTACAGTGGTGGCTTGTTGGTGGAGGGCACATGTTCCTTTTGGATAAAAATGCATACAGCAAATCAAAACCTTTTCTGCTAGAGAAATGATGTTAGAAACAAACCATCTTGCTGAAATGTTACTCTTTTCAGTTTATTATATATATTCTCTTTTATCCTTACACCCACATGTTGTGTAATGAGATGAATAAAGACACACACACACCATGGTTTTTTTTAAATCAACATATCATTTTGAAAGGCTTAAACTTGCCAAAACTATTTACATATTAAAAAACGTATTTACAATAAATAAATTAAAAAAAAATATATATTTGGACAATTATTTGGGCAAAGAAGCCCAGTAGGCCAATGAGGTCTTCGAATCTGCAACCAATTGGGCCAGTTGGTTGATGACGGCTTCTAGGTTGCCGATGAAGTGGCCCATTTGGGCCAACAATTGGTCCGCAGTGGGTGTTGGGGGTTGGCAATCCCGAACTTCCTCCTCGGGTGCTGAAAGAAACCAAAATAATACAATAACTATACATCCCAACCTAATTTGGCAAACAGACTGGACTTACTAGAGATGTGTACTGTTACATTACTTTCAAATGTAAGGCCTCTAGCTACAAAACCATTTGGGCGCACATTAGACGTTGATAAGGCTTTGGAGTAGCATTTTGATAGATGTACTACATTCTGGTGATTCCCGGGGAGAGGGGCGTGGACAGGGTTGTCTTACCAGCATTATAGGCCCCAGGGCAAAGCACTACAGTAGGCCAGTAACTACAAAACCACTCACAGGAACTAACAATATTTTGGTTTCAATTTGATTTTCCAAAAAAAAGATAAAAATACTGACAAGTTGAACTAGGCTCTCGGGCTCATTTGTGTTGTCCCTAGCCTGTGTGCCTATGTGTTAAGATGGCTCTGGCTGTTCTTTTTTGGTTTATGCAAGCTCACATTTGGATGTCCATTATCATTGCAACCTGTGTCATAAATGTCATCTTTTATTCAACATGTGTTCAAGCAGTGATTAGTTACAATGTGTAACTAACTACATTGAAGTGGTATCAAATTTAAAAAAAACTTTATTGTAAACACTTACTATCTACTATGGCCTTAGCAGCTTGAGCCAACACCAGCTGGCTGTCGGCCTCCTCAAAGTTTTGGTGTGGCTCTGGCTCCTCCACCGACCAGTCACCAGCCCCAGAGGTGCAGGGGGAGAATAGTTCCTCGGGCTGGGAGTCCTCCTCAACTTCCTCCTGGCCCTTGCCCTGCTCCTCCGCCTCTGGTGAGGCTTCAGCGTAGGCCTCTGCCTGGCCTGACACCCGCTGACGCTGAACATCCTCGGCCTCCTTCTCTGCCTCAGTCTCCGCCTCCACCTCTGCCTCTGCCGCCTCCACCACAGCTGGCGCCTCCTCCTCCTTCTCTGCCTCCACCGCCTCCACCACAGCTGCCGCCGCCTCCTCCTCTGCCTCCACCACAGCTGCCGCCTCCTCCTCCACCTCCTCCTCCTCTGGCTCCACCACCGGCCAGCGGCGTTGCTGGCGTTCCCAGCGTGCCTGGTCTGTTGTAAAAAACGATATTTTAAAACATGGTAATGTTAACACATTCACCAGCTTTATAAACCGATAGTATTATGACAATCAGGTGATCATACATGTTTATTAAACTTTGCATTGGCAGCAGACAGAAATATTAGCTACTACCAAAGCAAGGAGCTAAACATGATGAACACAAAGCATTTCAGATGACCTGTCACAAATGTTTGTCTTTTGCATAGAGATGTGGAAATTCTCAGTGACCTAGTGGTCACCACTTTGCTCTCCCAGCACTAGGGACAGGAGTTCAAGTCCCTGATTATTTTTTCATCTGTGTGGAGTTTTCCGGTTTGTACAATACTTGCATGTGTTGTCTACCACACTCCCAAAACATACTACTGGCCTGGTAATTTGGATATTTTTGAAATTGCCAGTAGTCTGTGTGGAAATGTTTGGGTATTTAAAGTCTGCAAGCTACTATGGGGCATGTATAGATGTGAATGTGTTATCTCTGTACAGCGCCAGTTAATTAGTTGTGGGATATTAAATACTGTGGATGATGGCAATAATATATAAATAGTCCTTTCTTAGGACACCCTCAAAGTGCAAATAGCCAGTTGGACCTTCCACATCTTTGAAAATGAGCTAAGGTGTTTGGGTTTTCCAAGCTGCCTTTCAAACGTGTTGCCAATAATAAAAACACTTCTGGTACTCAATTATGCAAATAGTTTTGAAGCTTAGGTCAGCAAGTTACAGCACTGGGGTCAAGAGTTGAAGAGCTTTATTCAAAATCCTGCATTAATGTCCTTAAGTTTCTAAATAAATCATGTGTAAAAGTAAATGTTCAGTAGGCAAATATAGAAGACAGGACCCAAAGCAGGTTGGATGCATTAGAAGGGGAATTACTTGTCCAGTGTGGAGAAAGATTGATATGTAATGTAGTGTAGTGGAAGGCCATGTCAGGTGATTTGGGTAAACATAGTTGGATACATATACCCAACAAAATATCTGTAGACACGATTTCGGCGATTAATAGAGAACTCACTTCTTACTATCTCCTGCCGTAGCTCCTGGAGCAGCTGGGGCTGACGCCGGCGGAGATCGCTCCAGCGCCGCTGGAGTTGGACAGTCGTGCGGTGCTTGTGGAAGCGCCGGCGCAGGTATCTGCGGACCCTTTGGTAGGCCCGCAACTTCACTTCATTACTGACATAGCGGCCAGAGGGCATATTATCCATAGCTTCTGTCAACACTCTCAGCTCCCTACGACTGAAGATAGCAGCCCTCATTTTTGAAAAACTACAAATGCTATCTCCAGATTTTTACAAAATGGAGGACTCTGCTCTGTGATTGGTTCTCTCAGCCTGTATGGCCGCGCTAACGTCACACGCGGATCTATCAGACACCTGTGTGTGTAATGGTTGCCTCTCCCACCAAAAACATGGCGCCCATCGCGGATAAGACGAGTACTCTGTGCTCTGCAATTAAGAAGAGAGTGTACACCTGGTTTATTAATACAATCCTGCTTTTAAATCCACCTGGACTTTGCTTTCCTTCCTGTTAATTTGCTATTTTGCAGGGCACGCCAAGCTGAAGATTTATCCTTTGATTTGCTTCTTACAACACAAACAAACAGTAAGTTCAAATTGATCAGACATATTGTAATATATACCAAATGTTTGACTAATAATGTAGGCATGTGTTTATCCAGAAATATGTGTGTCATTGCTGTAATGAAACTGTTTTAAAAAGTGGCCTTGGCATCACATTTTACTGTGAATTAATACAATAGTAGGCCTCACTATGCTAAGTACTTGTACTTTATCCATATCCAACTCACTAATATTTGGATGTTAGCATTGTTGATCACATTACCAGACCTTGGATTACAATACTGTTTTTGGTTTTTTTTGCAGGCCACACCAAGCATTACCCACTTTAAAATTGCCTTTTTGGTGCTTTTAGAGAAAAAAAAAAAAAGTAAGTATAAATAATTTACATATCTTGTAGTATATACCAATTGTTTGTATCTCCTAATGTAGGCATGTGTATATGCACAAATATGTGTGTCCTAGCTGTAATTAAACTGCTATAAAAAGTGGCCTTGCCCTCACATTTTACTGGGAAAGAATACAATAGTAGGCTACACTATGCTAAGTACTTTTAGCTTATCCATATACAACACACTAATAAATAGCTTATTGCATTGATGGACACATGGCTCCAAATGTATAAACTTATTTAGAAGCTTACATAACAATTTGCATTTGTAGTACACAGTTAAGTGTGTTGGTGGCTGATTTGTACAAAAAGCTTAATATTGAAAGCACTATATAGGGTTTGCCACTCAGAAAATCTGATTGTGATATCATTAATTTTGGTGTGTGGATAACCTGTTAACCAATGTTATGCTTTTAAAAGTGACGAGTGGTAGTAGTAGCAGAATGTTGAAGTGGTATTTGTCGACCATTCATGTAAAAATGCAGTGGACAAAGTCAATGTTGGTTAAATATAGAAGCAACAATGTTTATTATAATAAGGGCCATGTGTTTTATACATAGGTTGAAGTTTCCTAAATGCTACCTTTTAAGGGGGCGGATGGCCTTACAATCTGTATTAGCACCTGACTGTTTGCATTGCCAATAAATACACTCCTTATCTTTCAAATACAAATATGTCTGAGCCAGGCCCCAGTGGCGAACAGGCACCAGGTATGCCAACCAAGCGTAGGCCAAACTTTAACAACGATGAGCTTGAGGTGTTGGTGGAACAAGTATTAGCTCGTTTCCATGCAGAGGACCACCAGATAACTGGACATGAAAGACACAGACACTGGCAGGAAATAACAGCTGCTATCAATACTATATCGCCATATGTGCGACGATTGCATGAGGTTCAGAAACGGTACTAAGCAAATGTTTTTCAAGAAGCCCTAGATAAGTTTGATGACTGTGTATAGTAGTTTATTAATATATAGAGATATAGATATGTATGTAGATTGTGATAGAGTAGTAGTTAGGCAACTGTGTGCTTAAACCACCTTGTGTGTATAAAGCATTTCTCTTTCAGGGCCTTAGTTGAAATAATAAAGCAGCACGGCCCTTGGTCACATTGACATAAGCAGTTTACAACATTATCCACGCTTTAATTTTTGATTTGTTAGATTTGCTGTGTATTTAAAGCGTACATTTTTTTTTAAATTAAAATTATAATTGCAACCTGCTATTTGAACCCATAATGTTTGTCTATTCCACAGATGGGCAGGCTATAAAGGACGACTGAAATCGAAGCTAGTTTGACTACACAGACATGCACAAGGGACTGGTGGGGGTCATTCCCTTCACCCAGTTCTGAATATTTTTACAACAGTCCCCATACCCATTTGTCTGTTTGCTCCTTCCTCCCTGTTGTGTCTGACTCCTCCCTCCCTGTTGTGTCTGACTCCTCCCTCCCTGTTGTGTCTGACTCCTCCCTCCCTGTTGTGTCTGTCTCCTCCCTCCCTGTTGTGTCTGTTGCGTCCTCCCTCCCTGTTGTGTCTGACTCCTCCCTCCTTGACCCAAACCTATGCCGTCTTTATTGTTTTGCATTTGCCCGTGGCTTTGCCCCCCCTGTTGTGCCCCCTTTCCAATACCCTGTCGTGCCCCCTTTCCAATTCCCTGTCGTGCCCCCTTCCCAATGCCCTGTCGTGCCCCCTACCCAACCCCCTGCCCATGACCCTGCACCTTCACATCGTCGGACACAATCCGTTTCCGTTGCACGTTTGGCTGGTTCCTCTGACTCCTCTATATCACAGGTCACCAGAAGTCAGAGTCGGACCCAGTCAAGTTCCATCCCATACAAGAAGCCAAAAAAAAAATGACCTAGGTTTTGTTTTTTTTGATAAACAATATGATTTCATATATGGTACAAAATATGTGTTTCATGTTGTGATTAAAAATGCTTATACTAATAAAAGTATGTGTTTATTTTTTTGCTATTGCATATTCTATTATGGTTGTTTTAAAGCAATACTTGTTATCAAGTATAAGCAAAGTATTATCTCAGAACACAGGGCCTGAATCATTAAGGATCATAAATGAAGAGGATCCTTATTTCAATCTCCTGGACAAAACCAAGTTAAAATGCAAGGGATGCAAATGAGTGTTCTGTTTTGCACATAAGTTAAATACTGACTGTTTTTTCATGTAAAACACAAATACTTGTTAGTTTATTTGTACACTGCAATTTACAGTTGATATTTGTGTGCTACATGAAAAAACAGGCAGTATTTAACTTATGTGCAAAACAGAAAACTAATTTGCACCCCTTGCATTGTAACATGGTTTTGTTTTAAAAAGTTTTTTTTTAATTTGATACCACTTCAATGTAGTTAGTTACACATTGTAGATCCTTAATGAATCAGGCCCCATGTTACAATGCAAGGGCAACAAGAGTGTTTGCTGACGCTCCCTTTTTAAATACTGACTGTTTTGGCATGCAGCAGACCAATTTCCACGTAAATCTTTTGTGTAAAAATAAGCAATATATTTTTTGCGTGCAACATTACCTATCAGTCAAATGTTAAAATAGGTAGCAATTTCACCACAAATTTTAAGGCCTTGCATAGGAACAAGGGTTTGGACAGGACACTAAAAGAAGTGTCTCAAGTTAAGTTCAACAATGTCTCTGGGTCCCTTATGTCTATGTGGAATAATCCCGGGGCACCAAATAACTATTTAGTCGTGTCGTAGCTGACCAAGCATCCATGCCAGAACTAAATGTCTCTATAGTCCACACAACGATTAAGATTTAATTTAACTCTGGCTTGGATTTGCAGAGTAAAGTTTAAATTTTGACCACACACGTACATCTCACATCCAGATGTTAACTAAATAACATTTAAACTAACGTCATGTGGATGTAGTTAACACGAAACTAATACTGGGTAATGTCTGCCAAAAACTGACATATTTGACCACAGTAGCAGTGGTCCAGAATCATTACGGATTTTAACTTGAAAAACTTCTTTTTACAGTTTCCTGGGCCAAACTTTGATACAATGCAAGGGGTGCAAATTAGCAATCTGTTTTGCTCAAAAGTAAAATACTGTCTGTTTTTTGATGTAGCGCACAAATACTTGATAGCTTATTTGTACACTGAAATGTAAAGTTGATCTAGGACATGTTTTACTCCAAATATAAATCTGCCATCACATTTTAAATTTACCTCCCCCTCCAATGCAACATGGTTTTGCCTTACTTACTTACTTTGGCTTAACTTTCCTGAACTTTCCTGAATGAATCAGGCCCATGGTTTGGTCAAGGAGACTGAAACAAGAAGTTTCTCAAGTTAAGCTTCTTAATGAATTCGGCTCAGTGTTTTTTTCTTTGTGTGAGTAAATGGTTGCAAACCAAGCGTGCAACTACTACAGTGTCCCTTTCTAGGTCGCCAAATTCATCCAGTAAAGGAAGTATTGCATTTGAAAACTGTAACCTGACACAAAGGAGACACAAACCACAGGTGCTAATGGCACCAAATGACTCCTTTTGACAATTTTTGACATGATGCCACAGGGCAATTAATGTTACCTACTATTCTGTACCGTTATGATTCTGCCCAATTTAAATATATCTAATAAGCCATTTGCCCTTAAGAATAGTGCTAATGCACAGTGTGTGGTTCACCGGTCGCCCTTTAGCATAACACTTGGTTAAATGTTACTTCACATTATCTACATCACCTAGTGAGGGATTTTTCTAAACTCTATGGTCTGATTCCACCAATCCATGTCAATTTTATACAATATGGAAGCCTGAATACCTTAATTTTCCAAATTGACCTTAGAGTTTGTTTACTTCTGAACACTGGGATTCATTCATTGTTATACTGGCCACGTCACTATGTTTTAGCTCCCTTACAGTAGTTGTTTTCATTTAAGCAAGGGCAAGCTAATTCACATAATGGGCAACATATTTTAATTGGTAGTTTGGTATGTTGAGATTTATTTTAAATACAGACACAGGTACCCATTGCACACGATCACCATCTATAAACCAAAAAAATAGGATGCCTCACATAACAAATTTAAACATCAACAATATCAACCAGACATTAAACAGTCAAAGGACTAATGTGTGCTCGGGCAGACACTCTTGAATTAGATGGTGTTCTTAAAAGAATTTGAACATGGACCCATCATCTTAAAGGCAAGTACATTTTACTTTTTGGTTTTGTAGTTCCCTTGCCCAAGCCATGTCCAAATGCAAGAGGGGCAAATGAGTGTTTACATTTGCTAGCATGTTTAAACAGACATAGCTGCTATTATGCCACAAAGTATCACGAATGACTATTGACACACACACTGACATATGATTTGAAGCCAAACCCAGCTGGAATGTGCCTTTTGTCGATACTTTCCACTTTCAGAGGGCAATCCAACTGTAAATTGTATTGACAAACAATTACACATTTATACACCACAATCAAATCTCTACGGTTGTACGAAAATATTTGTAGCATACATTGTCAGGGGCACCAAACATGTCAAGCGACTGCTGGCTAACAATGTGTGTAATCAGACTAATTTAACTAGTGATAATTTGGAGTATCTGTGTTGGCCGTAAACTCTAATTTGGCTGCCTGGACCAATTATCAAACTAGGGGAAGTATTAAATATCACAAATATTTTACATTGTAAATACACCGCGAAAAGGGTGGAGACTGGTTTATTTGCTGTCCCAAAGGTGGGCTACACATAATTTTAATATGGCCTTGTAGCAAGACTCCACTAGCTTCTGTCACTATCGCATTTTCCATGATTGTTAGTGTGGGTTTTGTGTCTGCCATGTGGGTGTTGGACCACTTGGAAACAAAGTGCCACTAGCACAAGAGAAAGATTGTTTTCCTGTTTGGGCAAGGCCAAAAACTTGGTAGTGTTTGAGGTAACGCTGCTAACATTTTAGTATTATTTGTATACGTAACAAATTTTGAAATGCTTATATTGCTAGGCACATACCATGTTGCCTCTAAAAGCTGAAAGTGTACTAGAAATTTACTACTAAGCAACCAAACACACGTACAAACCTCCCAACTAACCTCCTTTTCAAAAACTGCACATTAACACCAGAGAGTGTGTTTGTAGACTAGGGTGTGTCTGTGGCAAAGGACAAAAGAACCACACATTGAATCAATATATTGTCCAAGTACACCTGTTCCACAATAGTTACCAAAGCACTACACTGTCACTCACCGGACGGTTAGTGCCTCTAGTTTGGGACATGGGTCTCTCTCTCTCTTGCCGGCGCCTGTTCGGCACCGCGGCCATCCCCCATCTTGACCAAGGATTGCGCATATGCAGAGACCACGAACTGTTAAAACCTTGCTCATAGTCTCATAGGTCAATCAATCACCTCTCACAACTTAAGGCACCTGTTACTCTATTACCATTGCCTGTTCTTTGGTTCTCATTCCCTTGTGACTCCGAGGTGTTTCCGGTTTCTACTCGTGCTCTCTGTTTGCTGTGGAACATACCTGCGCCTGGACAAGCCTTCTCTCCATAGCGTGGTACAACTTGCCAGCCGCAGACCACTCCACGTTACCTTGTTACATACCTGCGCCTGGACAAGCCTTCTCTCCATATCGTGGTACAACTTGCCAGCCGCAGACCACTCCACGCTACCTTGTTACATACCTGCACCTGGACAAGCCTTCTCTCCATATCGTGGTACAACTTGCTGGTCGCAGACCACTCTACGCTACCTGATAACATACCTGCAACTGGACAAGTCGTCTCTCCATATCAGTGAGACAACTTGCTAGTCGCAGACCACTCCACGCTACCTTGTTACATACCTGCACCTGGACAAGCCTTCTCTTCATATCGTGGTACAACTTGCTAGTCGCAGACCACTCTACGCTACCTGATAACATACCTGCACCCGGACAAGTCTTCTCTCCATATCAGTGGTACAACTTGCTAGCCACAGACCACTTCACGCTACCTTGTTACATACCTGCACCTGGACAAGCCTTCTCTCCATATCGTGGTACAACTTGCTAGTCGCAGACCACTTCACGCTACCTTGTAACATACCTGCACCCGAACAAGTCTTCTCTTCATATTAGTGGTACAACTTGCTAGCCGAAGACCGCTCCACGCTATCTAGTGTTATACCAGCATCTGCACAAGTCTTTACAGTCACCAGCGGGAACATATGTCAGGAGCAGCTTACCCTCCTATTTTGCATGGTACCTGTTATTAGGACTAAAGCCTATAGTGCCTCTGAAGTATAGCTGCGAGTCGCTGATTCTCCTGCTGCATTATTGATTGGTCCTTTCATAGACTTTATCCAGTTGTCATATATTGGTCTGCTGTATGCTACCTGTGTGCTAATGCAATTTGGAACTTTCTCCTCCTTTTATTACTGCTCATCAGTCTACCGTGTTACCATTGTTTCCATTGTTCAGAGACTCTGCATTTATATCATTGACATTCCCTTTCCTATTCAGTTGTAACAGTTCCGTATATTCACCACACTTCCCAGAGGGCCGCGACCTGCACAGTGGCAGCCGCTAAAACCATACTCCCTTGCAGGAGTTCCTGGAGAAGACCAGCCACTGTGTAAGACTCCGCGCCTCTGGTAAAGTGAAATTCCACCTGGTGAATTTTGGGTAAAATTCCTAGTGCCCGTGACAGTAAGAACAGGCCATGACAGACCCAGGATCGGAACCAACAGCTAAGGACATGTTGCAGCACCTGGTTACTCGGATTGAACAACAAGATGTTCGTCAGCAACAATTACTTCAATGTTTCCAGTCTCTAGTTTCTCGGGGAGACCCTGTGCAAAATGTATCCTCTACTGTTAATCCTCCAGTGTCTTCTTTGCTCCCAGTGCCATCCCAGGCGTCAACTGCTTCTGCTCTACACCTGCCTACTCCTTCAAAATTTGATGGAGACCCGAAAGCTTGTAGGGGCTTTCTCAATCAATGCTCCATTCATTTTGAGCTCCAACCTCAGAATTTCCCTACTCATTGTTCTAAAGTGGCTTATCTAATTTCTTTGTTTTCTGGACAGGCTCTGGCATGGGCCTCCCCTCTGTGGGAAAGAGATGACCCTCTATTGGAGGATAGTGCCATGTTTATTTCTACTTTCCGAAGAATTTTTGATGAACCTGGTCGTGTTATATCTGCTGCCTCTAGCATTCTTCGATTACGCCAAGGATCTCGTTCAGTAGCACAGTATGTAATCCAATTCCGCACACTTGACTCTGAACTCCAATGGAACAATGAGGCATTGATAGCTGCCTTCTGGTAGGGCCTTGCTGATAAAATTAAAGATGTACTGGCCTCACAAGAGTTACCTTCTTCTTTGGATGCTTTGATATCTGTGTGTAACCGAGTGGACATGAGATTCTGAGAAAGAAATTCTGAATCTAAAATACCTGTCTGCTTGGCATCCCGATTTCGTCATTCCTCACCACAAATAGAACCCATGGAGGTGGGACGTTCTAGATTGACTCCAGAGGAGAGGGAATGATGATTAAAGAATAAACTCTGTATCTATTGTGCTGATCCTAATCATATGCTGAACTTTTGTCCTAAAAAGTCAGGAAACGTGAGGCCCTAACCTGTTCTGGAGAGGTAAGGTTGGGGTCCCTGGAATCCTCTCCATGTCATATGGATTCTAAAACTTGTTTGTTTGCTGTTACTATTTCTACTTCCACTAGGTCTTTTACAACTCAAGCACTTCTGGACTCTGGAGCCGCTGGAAGTTTTATTTCAAGTTCCCTAGTGTGTCAGTGGTCCTTACCAGTGACTCCTTTAAAAACAGCTATTGCCATCACGACCATAGATGGTTCACGAATTATCAATGGAATTATTACTCAACGTACTATTCCTTTAACACTTCAAATCGGGGTCTTACACCAAGAGCAAATTTCTTTCTTGTTTCTCCCTGTTACCACTAGTCCTATTGTACTTGGCCTTCCGTGGCTTCAACTCCATTCTACACAAATTGATTGGAACATTCCGCAAGTTATTTTCTGGGGTCCAGCTTGTCATCATAGATGTCTGACTCAAGTTGTTCTCGTGAAAATAAATAAATCCTCTATAGCACCTTGTTTGCCTGGTCTTCCTCCACAGTATGCTTCATTTGCTGATGTATTTGATAAAGCCCAGTCAGAACGTCTTCCGCCTCATCGGGCTTGGGATTGTCCAATAGACTTACAACCTGGTAAGAATCCTCCAAGGGGTCGTGTTTACCCTCTCTCGTTACCAGAGACTCAAGCGATGTCCGACTATGTCAAAGAAAATCTCCATCGTGGGTTTAGTCAGCCGTCCATTTCCCCCACTGGAGCGGGTTTCTTTTTTGTTAAGAAGAAGGATGGGTCATTAAGGCCTTGTATAGATTATCGAGGTCTCAATGCCATACCCATCAAAAATCGTTACCCTATTCCGTTAATTACTGAACTTTTTGACCGCATCAAGGGAGCCTGGATATTCACCAAGCTGGATATTCGTGGTGCTTACAACATAATTCGGGTTAAGGCCGGAGATGAATGGAAGACAGCTTTTAACACCAGGGATGGACACTATAAATATCTTGTCATGCCATTTGGGTTATGTAATGCCCCAGCTGTCTTCCAGGCATTTGTGAATGAGATTTTCCGGGACTTATTATGTTTGTGTAGTTGTCTACCTAGACGACATATTGATATTTTCTCAAGATATTTCATCTCATCGACAGCACGTGGCAGAGGTTCTTTCTAGACTTCGGAGAAATTTACTATTTTGTAAGTTGGAGAAATGTTCCTTTGAATTATCCCAGATTCCTTTCTTAGGATATATTGTGTCTGGAGTAGGCCTAGAAATGGATCCAGAGAAAGTGAATGCAGTTTTACATTGGCCCCAGCCAACTACACTCAGAGCTATTCAACGCTTTTTAGGATTTGCTAACTATTATCGACGTTTCATTCAAGGATTTTCTTCCATTGTCTCTTCTATAGTGGCTCTTACCCATAAGGGTGCTAATACCAAGCAATGGCCTCCTGAGGCTCTTCAAGCATTTCAGTTCCTCAAGAAGGCGTTCTCGACTGCTCCTATTCTTCGACAACCTGATGTGACTCTTCCATTTTTCCTGGAGGTGGATGCCTCTAATATTGGACTAGGGGCCATTCTATGTCAGAGATCGGTACAAAAGAAATTCCATGCTTGTGCTTTTTATTCTCAAAGTCTATTACCTGCTGAGAAGAATTATACTATCGGGGATAAGGAGCTATTGGCCATTAAAGTGGCTTTGGAGGAATGGAGATACCTGCTGGAGGGTGCTCGTCACCCCGTGACTATATTTACTGACCACAAAAATCTTCTCTATCTGCAGTCAGCTCAATGTATAAACCCCCGACAAGCAAGATGGTTACTTTTTTTCTCTCGTTTTGATTTAAATATAACCTTCAAACCTGCTTCCAAGAATAAAAAAGCGGATGCATTGTCTCGGGCGGTTGCTTCTTCCTCCGATATTGAAGATTGTTTTGATCGTCCTATACTCGATCCTAAATGTGTGAGTTTAGCTGCTTCTTCCACCAATGTTCTACCGTTTGGAAAAACCTTTGTGCCACCACTTCTTCGAAAGAAGATACTGTCATGGTATCATTCCTCGTTTTGCTGGGCATTCTGGAGTACGAAAAACATTAGAGATTCTCTCTCGGAGTTACTGGCGGCCATCTATTAGGAAAGATGTCAAGGAGTTTGTGACCGTTTGTGATGTTTGTTCCCAATTTAAGTCTTCCCGTAGAACACCGGCAGGATTACTTCAACCACTACCTATTCCTTCCAAACCATGGACCCATATAAGTATGGATTTTGTTACTGATCTTCCTCTCAGCAAAAAATGTAATACCATTTGGGTGGTAGTCGATAGATTCTCTAAGATGGCTCATTTCGTCCCTTTGATAGGGTTACCTTCTTCCTCTACATTGGCTGATCATTTTATCAAAGAAATATTTCGACTTAATGGAAGTCCCTCTGAAATTGTTTCGGATAGAGGAGTACAGTTTGTCTCCAGATTTTGGCGAGCCCTTTGCAAGACCTTAGGTATTCGATTGTCATTATCATTCTCATACCATCCTCAATCGAATGGATAGACCTAGAGAGTCAACTAAGACCTAGAGACTTTCATTAGAATTTTTTCTTCAGCCAATCAGGACAATTGGGTAGACTTGCTTCCATGGGCTGAATTTGCCCATAATAACATGTATCATGAATCATCTTCTAAAACACCATTCTTTGTGGTATATGGTCACCATCCGTTTCTCCCTGAATTTCCTTCCCTCCCTCCTACCCAAGTTCCTGCTGTTAATGTATTATGTCAAAAGTTTAAATCCATTTGGGCTCAGGTTAAATCCTCTCTGAAGAAGGCATCTTCGAGATATAAATTCTTTGCCGATAAAAAGAGGCGAGCAAATCCAGCACTCAAAATTGGAGATCGTGTATGGCTCTCTATTCGCCTGAAGGTTCCTTCTATGAAGTTTGCTCCACGTTTTATTGGTTCATATAAAATCATTCAGGTGATAAATCCTGTTTGTTTTAAGCTGTTATTGCCTAAGAACCTTTGTATCTCCAACTCTTTCCACGTTTCATTACTCAAGCCTCTTATCATCAACCGATTCTCTGTTCCTTCTTCAGCACCTCGCCCAGTTCAAGTTCAACAAGAGGAGGAGTTTGAGATTACTCATATACTTGATTATAAAATTTCTAGAGGAGTTCTTCGTTTTTTGGTGCATTGAAAAGGCTTTGATCCGGAGGAGCGCTCTTGGATCCGTGCGGATGACCTTAATGCTCCAGCACTTCTAAAAAAGTTTTATACCAAATATCCGGGCAAACCCGGTTCCAAGTGCTCTGTGCCCACCTTTAAAAGGGGGGGTACTGTCACTCACCGGATGGTTAGTGCCTCTGGTTTGGGACATGAGTCTCTCTCTTGCCGGGGCCTGTTTGGCGCTGCGGCCATCCGCCATCTTGACCAAGGATTGCGCATGTGCAGAAACCACAAACTGTTAAAACCTTGCTCATAGTCTCATTGGTCAATCAATCACCTCTCACTACTTAAGACACCTGTTACTCTATTACCGTTGCCTGTTCTTTGGTTCTTATTCCCTTGTGACTCCGAGGTGTTTCCGGTTTCTACTCGTGCTCTCTGTTTGCTGTGGAACATACCTGCGCCTAGACAAGCCTTCTCTCCATATCGTGGTACAACTTGCCAGCCGCAGACCACTCCACGCTACCTTGTTACATACCTGCACCTGGACAAGCCTTCTCTCCATATCCTGGTACAACTTGCTAGTCGCAGACCACTCTACGCTACCTGATAACATTCCTGCACCTGGACAAGCCTTCTCTCCATATCGTGGTACAACTTGCTAGTCGCAGACCACTCTATGCTACCTGATTACATACCTGCACCTGGACAAGTCGTCTCTCCATATCAGTGGCACAACTTGCTAGTCGCAGTCCACTCCACGCTACCTTGTTACATACCTGCACCTGGACAAGTCGTCTCTCCATATCAGTGGTACAACTTGCTAGTCGCAGACCACTCTACGCTACCTGATAACATACCTGCAACTGGACAAGTTGTCTCTCCATATCAGTGGGACAACTTGCTAGTCGCAGACCACTCTACGCTACCTGATAACATACCTGCACCTGGACAAGCCTTCTCTCCATATCGTGGTACAACTTGCTAGTCGCAGACCACTCTATGCTACCTGATTACATACCTGCACCTGGACAAGTCATCTCTCCATATCAGTGGCACAACTCTCTAGTCGCAGTCCACTTCACGCTACCTTGTTACATACCTGCACCTGGACAAGTCGTCTCTCCATATCAGTGGTACAACTTGCTAGTCGCAGACCACTCTACGCTACCTGATAACATACCTGCAACTGGACAAGTTGTCTCTCCATATCAGTGGTACAACTTGCTAGTCGCAGACCACTCTACGCTACCTGATAACATACCTGCAACTGGACAAGTTGTCTCTCCATATCAGTGGTACAACTTGCTAGTCGCAGACCACTCTACGCTACCTGATAACATACCTGCACCTGGACAAGTCGTATCTCCATATCAGTGGTACAACTTGCTAGCCGCAGACCACTTCACGCTACCTTGTAACATACCTGCACCCGAACAAGTCTTCTCTTCATATTAGTGGTACAACTTGCTAGCCGCAGACCGCTCCACGCTATCTAGTATTATACCAGCATCTGCACAAGTCTTTACAGTCACCAGCGGGAACATATGTCAGGAGCAGCTTACCCTACTATTTTGCATGGTACCTGTTATTAGGACTAAAGCCTATAGTGCCTCTGAAGTATAGCTGCAAGTCGCTGACTCTACTGCTGCATTATTGATTGGTCCTTTCATAGACTTTATCCAGTTGTCATATACTGGTCTGCTGTATGCTACCTGTGTGCTAATGCAATTTGGAACTTTCTCCTCCTTTTATTACTGCTCATCAGTCTACCGTGTTACCATTGTTTCCATTGTTCAGAGACTCTGCATTTATATCATTGACATTCCCTTTCCTATTCAGTTGTACAGTTCCGTAAATTCACCACACTTCCCAGAGGGCCGCGACCTGCACAGTGGCAGCCGCTAAAACCATACTCCCTTGTGGGAGTTCCTGGAGAAGACCAGCCACTGTGTTAGACTCCGCGCCACTGGTAAAGTGAATTTCCACCTGGTGAATTCTGGGTAAAACTCCTAGTGCTCGTGACATACACATTGATTTATGTGTATTCAAAGAGGAATCAATGCACTATAGTAATCGTGCAAAATGGCATGACAACAGATTGCTGAGACATTTGCAGCATAGGATATATTTATTACATATATGAATCCAAACGTGCTACCAAAAACATAGCAAAGAAGTCACTGGAGTGTGTGTGGAAAAGTTCCTTGGATGAAGAGATGACAATCTGGCCAGACTGAAGAGAGACATAAGCAGGCTTGGAGCTCTGGAGAAATACTTCAACATGTAGTGAGACACGGATTGCACAACTCCAAAATCCACGCCAACACGCCCTGTTGAATGTGATTCAAGCATTTAATATGGCAATATTAGCTCACAACTAACTTGCATTTAGGTATCTAGGTGATGACTTGTTTATCAAGAAGTTGACCACTGTATTGAAATGTGTAAAAAAGCAGGTAATAATCTACACAAAAGTGTCTAATAATGGCTTTTGTGTTTGAGCTATATCTTGGATTCAGATTATACTATTTGACATGATTCGAAACCCCAAAACCATAGGTAACATAGCTAGCATATGGCCATATGATTTGTTTGCACACCCACACATTCCAGGCTTAGTAACGTCATTATTGTATGGAGCACACTCACTTGACAGTCACATTTTATTGCTGATAACACTATAGGACTTACATTTGTCAACACCCTTCACCATGGCAACATCCACCAACTCCAAAGGAAAGTGCAATGGGCCAAAGGCCAGCACTCCAGGCCAAGTGTAATAAACAGCCTGTAGATATAAGAAACACAAACAAAGTGTGAGAAATGAGCTATATATGCTGATCAATAACCTATAAACCTCACATGGCTAAATGAGCAGAGTTAGGGTACATTTTCTATCAAAATATTTTGCGGGGGCATTTTGACACTAGGGGACATAGACATACTAGACCATTAGGCCCTTTGGTGACTTAGCTAATAGAAGCAGCAAGTGTGCAAAGTCTGGACTGTGCAAACTGTACCAAACATTTAAACCAAACGTCAATTATGTAGCCACATTAGCCTGTAGATGAAATCTAACACATTAAGGTGCATTTAGCAAAAGACATTGAGGCTAAACTTAGAGGCATTAAACTATACTTTCTACACACATGGTAAAGGTAAAATACAGGTTGACATTGCTTTTTTCCTATTATTACACATGTAAAACATTTCACTATCACACCAGGCAATGTCTATTCATATTCACATTTGGACTTACCATACCTTATATAATCAAACTTTTACTAAGCTTGCACATGATTTGACCACAGAGCTTTGAAATGTGAAGTTAGAGAAATTGGTAAAAAATACATTACCCTAAAAATATGTCTGAACAACATAGCTCCTGAAGTTGGAGCCACGCACTGCTTCACGAGGGGGTCTACAAGATCTTCCTCCTCCTCCCTCCGCCTCCTCCTCCTCCGCCTCCACCTTGTCCATCCCAGCAACCTCGTCCATGACCCCTGGCGCCTCACTCCTGATGGCAATATTATGGAACATACATGAGGGCGCCACCAGACCGGTCAAGGCATCTAAAGCGAGCCTTCAAAATGCCAAAGGCTCTTTCTATGACCGATCTGGTGGCCCTATGAGCCGAGTTATAGGCCTCCTCCCGCTCTGTGTGTGGGTTCAATATAGGAGTGAGGAGCCAAGGGCAGGAGGGATACACATTGTCTCCTATGTAGGAAGAGAGGAAAGACAAAATAAACCCAGATTAATACCATTTAAGAGTACAACTATACCTGCAATAAATATAATGTTAACATTCTACAATATGAGTCCAAACTACATTCTATGCTAAATAGTAAGGTTACAAAGTCATATTACTGTATAATTAGCATCCTATGAAAACTATCCATGTCTATTAATGGTTGCAAAACAAAGCTCATTCACACATTGGAGATTTACAATGTACACCGAACTAATAATTACACACCTGGCGGCGTCCACTATTCACAGGACACATACCCTTTACTACTAGGTGTGTTTCAATAATAGGTCTGTCTGTAACGATCTGCCTGCAGCATACTGCTTTGCATGGCAGCTCCTAACCTGGACTATCAGACTTTACTATTTTGTGTTCATTTTGTGTCTTAGCAGCAGTACCTCTGCTCACCAGAGGTGCTGCTATTGTGCCTGTTGTGCTCCTAGTACCATAGGAGTTAACACTGTTCACTAATTATTCCATGCACCTGGGTGTGTCTCATTTCCCTTATATATACCTGTCACTCCCAGCACACATTGCTGGTTATTGATGTCATATCCTGTTGTTGCACCCTGTGGATTCTTCCTCCTGCCTTGCTCCTCTGGTTACATGCTGCTTGGAAACTGTTCATACCTCTTGCTTCCCTGCATTAGCTGTGTACCTGCTGGTTTCTGAACATTCATTTTGCTTCCTGCTTCAGCTTGCACCTGGTATTTACTACTACTCTTGATTACCTGTTATTTATACTTTTCTGCAATAAACAGAGTGTTTTCACCATATTCGTGGCTCCTAGCTGTACTCCTGTTTGTAACCGTGACAATTTAACCAGCCCAAAAAACAGCTTAGGAGTCAGGTGAAAGTTTTTTATTCTGGGATCTTTTTGTTCTGCAATTCATTTTTCGTTTACTTTTGGAACATGTCTGCTTTACCAGCTTTTGAATTGCCACAGCTACAGGCTTTACAAATGGACATAATCCGTTTACGCTCCCAGCTGGCTAAATTTTCCACTTTGCTTATGGACCCACTCAGGAGACTGTCAGATTCTGTCTCTCCTAATTCAGAAGCTGCTGATCTGTCTCAATCCACCTTCTCTGCTGATGAACCTGTGCAAATAGCACCTCTTAAAAGTGCTTCTACACATTTGCTGTTTTCTAAGAACTATGGGGTAACCAATTCCCAGTTCACAGGTGGTCCACGCCCCCATTTGACCGAAGAGGAGCGACAACGCAGAATAACAAACAAGTTGTGTCTCTACTGTGCCAGCAATGCACATTTCTTGCTGGACTGTCCTATCCGTAGACCACATCAGCTTACGGAACCATCTCCTGTTGTTTCCTCTCTGCATTCCAAATCTGTTTGTGCTCCACCATTCCTGTTCTCTGGGAAGAGACCCAATCTGCCAGCTCCACCCGCCTGTCCTGAGGCGCCAGCCCCACCCGCCTGTCCTGATGCGCCAACTCCCTCTGTCTCCTGTTGCGAGGTGCCAGCCTCTGTCTCCTGTTGCGAGGTGCCAGCCTCTGTCTCCTGTTGCGAGGTGCCAGCCTCTGTCTCCTGTTGCGAGGTGCCAGCCTCTGTCTCCTGTTGCGAGGTGCCAGCCTCTGTCTCCTGTTGCGAGGTGCCAGCCTCTGTCTCCTCTTGCGAGGTGCCAGCCTCTGTCTCCTGTTGCGAGGTGCCAGCCTCTGTCTCCTGTTGCGAGGTGCCAGCCTCTGTCTCCTGTTGCGAGGTGCCAGCCTCTGTCTCCTGGTGCGAGGTGCCAGCCTCTGTCTTCTGTGCTGAGGTGCCATCATCTGCCTCTTGCTCAGAGTTTCCTGCCACTGTGTCCGGTCCTGCGTCTCCTGCCACTGTGTCCGGTCATGCGTCTCCTGCCACTGTGTCCGGTCCTGCGTCTCCTGCCACTGTGTCCGGTCCTGCGTCTCCTGCCACTGTGTCCGATTCTGAGTCTCCTGCCTCCAGTTCCGAGTCTTCAGCCGCTGCCTCCAGTTCCGAGTCTTCAGCCGCTGCCTCCAGTTCCGAGTCTTCAGCCGCTGCCTCCAGTTCCGAGTCTTCAGCCGCTGCCTCCAGTTCCGAGTCTTCAGCCGCTGCCTCCAGTTCCAAATCTTTAGCCGCTGTCTCTGTTCATGAGCTACAGCCTACTCCAGAGGGGGCACTGCTATTAAAGACTCCTCCAGAGGGGGCGCTGCCCTTAAAGACTCCTCCAGAGGGGGCGCTGCCCTTAAAGACTCGTCCAGAGGGGGCGTTGCCCTTAAAGACTTCTCCAGAGGGGGCGCTGCCCTTACAGTCTTCTCCAGAGGGGGCGCTGCCCTTACAGTCTTCTCCAGAGGTGGCACTGCCCTTACAGTCTTCTCCAGAGAGGGCGCTGCCCTTACAGTCTTCTCCAGAGGGGGCGCTGCCCTTACAGTCTTCTCCAGAGGGGGCGCTGCCCTTACAGTCTTCTCCAGAGGGGGCGCTGCCCTTACAGTCTGCTCCAGAGGGGGCGCTGCCCTTATATACTCCTCCAGACGGGGCGCTGCCCTTACAGCCTTCTCCAGAGGGGGCACTGCCCTTACAGTCCACTCCAGTGTTGCCTGTCCATGCGGTTCAGCCCGAGTTGCCTGTCCATGCGGTTCAGCCCGAGTTGCTACTCTATGCGGTTCAGCCCGAGTTGCTACTCTATGCGGTTCAGCCCGAGTTGCTACTCTATGCGGTTCAGCCCGAGTTGCTACTCTATGCGGTTCAGCCCGAGTTGCTACTCTATGCGGTTCAGCCCGAGTTGCTACTCTATGCGGTTCAGCCCGAGTTGCTACTCTATGCGGTTCAGCCCGAGTTGCTACTCTATGCGGTTTAGCCTGAGTTGCTACTCTATGCGGTTCAGCCCGATTTACCACTTGGTGCTGTCTGCTCTGAGGCTTCTCACAGCGCTGTCTGCTCGGAAGCTTCTCACAGCGCTGTCTGTTCTGAGGCTTCTTACAGCGCTGTCTGCTCTGAGGCTTCTCACAGCGCTGTCTGCTCTGAGGCTTCTCACAGCGCTGTCTGCTCTGAGGCTTCTCACAGCGATGTCTGCTCTGAGGCTTCTCACAGCGCTGTCTGCTCTGAGGCTTCTCACAGCGCTGTCTGCTCTGAGGCTTCTCACAGCACTGTCTGCTCTGAGGCTTCTCACAGTGCTGTCTGCTCTGAGGCTTCTCACAGTGCTGTCTGCTCTGAGGCTTCTCACAGTGCTGTCTACCCTGAGGCTTATCACAGCGTTGTCACCTCCGAGGCTTCTCACAGCACTGTCCCTTCCGAAGCTACTCAAAGCATTGTCCCCTCCAAGTCTGCCGCCCAGTCCGGGCCTGCTGCCAAGTCTGCCGCCCAGTCCGGGCCTGCTGTCAAGTCTGCCGCCCAGTCCGGGCCTGCTGCCAAGTCTGCCGCCCAGTCCGGGCCTGCTGCCAAGTCTGCCGCCCAGTCCGGGCCTGCTGCCAAGTCTGCCGCCCAGTCCGGGCCTGCTGCCAAGCCTGCTGCCCAGTCCGGGTCCTCTGTCAAGTCTGTTGCCAAGTCCGAGTCATCTTGTGCTGAGGGTGCCAAGTCTGAGCCGTTACCTTTCTTTGAGGGGCACATTTCCCAACTTTGTGCCCTTCTGAAATTTGCTGCCTCCTATATTCCCTCCATACCAAAGCTTGTTAACAACCCTAAGGGACAGGTACTGTTCCTTATTTCGTATTTTAAAGGAGAAGCTTTGGAATGGGCAAATCCATTTATTGAAACGGATCATTCCATACTATGGGACAACTGTTTGTTGAGGCAGTAATCGAAAAGTTTTCTCCAACCGCTGCAGTGCCATCTTGTGGGTCACCTGTGCTTTTGTCAACACTACCCAGCACAACAGTCTGAGAACTACCTTTGTGTTCCACCCACTTGGTTCAGGTCCCAACTACAAGGAAGTCCCGTAAAAGGGGAGGACGTAAAAAGAAAGGAGGTTCTACAGTGCTTCAACTTCCATCTGGCATGGTCTACTTTGCCTCTCCACCCATGGACGAGGACTTTTCTGCCGGGCCCCCAATTCTGGACTATGATTCCGATGAACTCAGACATTTCTGGTAAATGGGCGTCTGGAATCCGCCCTTAAGGGAGGGGGTACTGTCACAATCTCCCTGCAGCATACTGCTTTGCATGGCAGCTCCTAACCTGGACTATCAGACTTTACTATTTTGTGTCTTAGCAGCAGTACCTCTGCTCACCAGAGGTGCTGCTATTGTGCCTGTTGTGCTCCTAGTACCTTAGGAGTTAACACTGTTCACTAATTATTCCATGCACCTGGGTGTGTCTCATTCCCCTTATATATACCTATCACTCCCAGCACACATTGCTGGTTATTGATGTCATATCCTGTTGTTGCACCCTGTGGATTCTTCCTCCTGCCTTGCTCCTCTGGTTACATGCTGCTTGGAAACTGTTCATACCTCCTGCTTCCCTGCATTAGCTGTGTACCTGCTGGTTTCTGAACATTCATTTTGCTTCCTGCATCAGCTTGCACCTGGTATTTACTACCACTCTTGATTACCTGTTATTTATACTTTTCTGCAATAAACAGAGTGTTTTCACCATATTCGTGGCTCCTAGCTGTACTTCTGTTTGTAACCGTGACAAGGCCTACATTACCATTATATATCTAACTATTCTAAACATTGATTCAATGACTCTATAGTAGCGGCAACTATAAATACAAGGCACATGCACTATATAACACATTGTGTAACAGTAACATCTTGTCACGGGCACTAGGAGTTGCTTACCCGAGTTTCACCAGATGGAACTCTGCTAGAGAGGCGGGGATATGGCACGCACCTCAAAGCAGGCAGGTGAATGATTGGAGCGACACAACAGCAGGAGAGTAGAGATAGTCTGAGGAAGTCAGCGACTTGCAGCTATGGTTAGAGGAAAGTCAGCGACTTGGAGCAGTAAACTGGAGGCTGAAGATAATGTAGACACGAGGAGTGGACGTGGATAAGTGATGGTAGGTAGAGGAGGAGTCAGTGGTCTGCGTACAGCAAGTTGTACCACTGCAGTGATGGGAAGAATAGTACTGGTGCAGGTAGGAAGCAGGGTAGTCGGTGGTCTGCATTCAGCAAGTTGTACCACCGCTGTGATAGGAGGACTTGTCCAGGTGCGGGTAGGTAGCAGGGAAGTCAGTGGTCTGCGTGCAGCAAGTTGTACCACTGCTGTGAGAAGGAATGAGGACTTGTCCAGGTGCATGAGAGTGAAGTTGAAAGGCAAACTGTGGCTGTATGGAAACAGCGCGAGTAGAGCAATGTCTTGTGAGACAGAGATGGAAGGCACAATGAATAGTCTGTATGGAGTAGATGCCTTGCAGGGAGGAGAAGCTGGTCACAGCAGATATGCACAATAACGCTAAGTAGTAGCGTGAGAGATATCGTAGCTTGAGTGAAATCTTGTCCTAAATGAAGTGACACAGTCTATATGGGTACTTGTACCCTGTGCAGCAAACAACAATGGATACAACTGGTATGCGAGCAATAGGCAATAGTCAATAGTCAGTAGAGCATACCCAGTTGTGTAGATCCGGAATCAGCTGAGAAGTGAAGTGTTGTAGCGGTATGGGAACTGCCGCTGAGTTGAGCAGGGAGCAGCGTGGAAGCTGAAGCACGAGTAGAGCTGGAAACAGTTTGGAAACTGCACACACGAGTAGAACTGCAAACAGTTTGGAAACTGCACACACGAGTAGAGCTGGAAGCAGTTTGGAAACTGCACACAGGAGTAGAGCTGGAAGCAGTTTGGAAACTGCACACAGGAGTAGAGCTTGAAGCAGTTTGGAAACTGCACACAGGAGTAGAGCCGGAAGCAGTTTGGAAACTGCACACAGGAGTAGAGCTGGAAGCAGTTTGGAAACTGCACACAGGAGTAGAGCCGGAAGCAGTTTGGAAACTGCACACAGGAGTAGAGCTGGAAGCAGTTTGGAAACTGCACACACCTATAGAAGTTCACTGGGAGTGAGACTTCAAGATCACGCAACTACCTAAGGCTGCAGGTGCCTTAAGTAGGGAGGGGTGATTGATCCATCAATCACATTAGTGGTCAGGTGTAGTTGTTAAAGGGACCTGCGCATGCCCAGTGCGACAGGATGGCGGACGGCCGCGGTTCCACACATGTGTGAGCAGGAAAGATGGAGAACCACGTACCAGAGTGGAGGCACTCACACTCCGGTGAGTGACAGTACCCCCCCTTTTAAAGGTGGGCACAGAACACTTGGAACCAGGTTTGCCTGGAAATTTTTGGTAGAATTTTTTAAGCAGGTCCTTAGCGCGAATCCAGGAGCGTTCTTCTGGACCGAAGCCTTTCCAATGAACGAGGAAACGGAGAGTTCCTCGCGAAATTTTATCATCCAGGATCTGAGAGATCTCGAACACCTCTTCTTGATGAATCTGTACTGGTTTTGGTACAGAAGGAGGAGCAGAAAAACGATTGATAACAAGAGGTTTGAGCAGAGAGACATGGAAGGCATTGGAGATCCGGAGGTTCTTTGATAATAGTAGCTTGAAGGATACTGGATTTATGACTTGAGTGATCTTGTATGGTCCGATGAAGCATGGCACAAACTTCATGGACGGAACCTTCAAGCGGATGTTTTTTGTAGAAAGCCATACACGGTCTCCAAGCTTGAGTGGTGGAATGGCTCGCCTCTTTTTATCTGCAAAGAATTTGTATCTGGCTGATGCTTTCCTCAGGGATGATCACACCTGAGTCCAGATGGTTTTAAAGTTTTGACAAAGTCTCTCCACCGCAGGGACTTGGGTGGGAGGGAGGGCAGGAAACTCTGGGAGAGACGAATGGTGACCGTAAACCACGAAAAAAGGAGTTTTTGTTGAAGACTCATGGTACATGTTATTGTGGGCAAACTCAGCACACGGGAGTAAATCTACCCAATTATCTTGATTGGCTGAGGAAAAGATTCTTATGAAGGTCTCGAGATCTTGATTGACCCTTTCGGTCTGGCCGTTTGATTGGGGATGGTAAGACGATGATAGAGACAGTCGGATACCCAAGTTCTTACAAAGGGCTCGCCAGAATCTGGAGACGAACTGCACTCCTCTATCGGACACAATCTCGGACGGACAGCCGTGAATTCGAAAAATCTCTTTAATAAAATGGTCAGCCATGGTAGAAGAAGATGGTAATCCGGTGAGAGGGACGAAGTGAACCATCTTGGAGAATCTATCCACCACTACCCAGATGGTATTACATCTCTTGCTAAGAGGAAGTTCGGTGACAAAGTCCATACTTATGTGGGTCCAAGGTTTGGTAGGAATAGGTAGTGGTTGGAGCAATCCCGCTGGTGTTCTGCGGGAAGACTTAAATTGAGAGCAGATCTCACAAGCGGCCACAAATTCTCTGACATCCTTTCTGATAGAAGGCCACCAATAACTCCGGGAAAGGATCTCAAAAGTCTTTCGTTCACAAGAATGTCCAGAGAAGCGTGAAGAATGGTACCATGACAATATTATCTTGCGTAGAGATGGCGGAACAAGAGTTCTTCCAAACGGTAGCACATTGGTGGACGAAGTGGCCAAAGTCACACATTTGGGATCCAGTATAGGATGATCGGAAGAATCCAAGATGTCAGAAGGAGGAGCAAATGCCCGGGATAAAGCATCTGCTTTCCTGTTCTTTGCAGCAGGTTTGAACGTTATAATGAGTTCGAAGCGAGAAAAGAAAAGTGACCACCTCGCCTGTCGAGGGTTTAGACATTGGGCTGTTTGTAAATGGAGGAGATTTTTGTGGTCGGTGAAGATGGTTACCGGATAATGAGCCCCCTCCAGTAGATATCTCCACTCCTCCAATGCGACTTTTATTGCCAACAGTTCTTTGTCACCGATGGTGTAGTTCTTTTCCGCGGGTAGAAGACCCCGGGAGTAGAAGGCACAAGGATGAAATTTCTGTTGCTCAGATCCTTGGGAGAGAATAGCTCCTAGTCCGACATTGGAGGCGTCCACCTCGAGAAAGAAGGGAAGGTTTACGTCAGGCTGCCGAAGAACAGAGGCGGTAGAAAATGCTTCTTTAAGGCTTTGGAAAGCGTGAAGGGCCTCGGAGGACCAGTGTTTAGTATTGGCGCCCTTCTTGGTCAGGGCCACAATAGGAGAAGCAATAGATGAGAAGTTCAGGATAAAACGTCTGTAATAATTCGCAAACCCCAGGAAGCGTTGTATAGCCCTGAGGGTAGTTGGCTGGGGCCAAAGTAGAACGGCATTAACTTTGTCTGGGCCCATCTCCAGACCTACTCCGGACACGATGTATCCCAAGAATGGAATTTGGGATAATTCGAAGGAGCATTTTTCTAATTTGCAGAATAGGAGGTTCTTCCGCAGTCTGGAGAGAACTTCTGCCACATGTTGATGGTGGGAGACAAGATCTTGAGAGAAGATTAAAATGTCGTCCAGATAGACTACAATGCACACGTATAATAGGTCCCGGAAGATCTCGTTCACGAATCCTTGGAAGACAGCTGGGGCATTACACAGTCCAAAGAGCATAACTAGGTATTCGTAATGCCCATCCCTGGTGTTGAATGCTGTCTTCCATTCGTCGCCTGACTTGATCCGAATTAGGTTGTAAGCGCCACGGAGATCAGGTTTGGTAAAAATCTGAGCACCTTTTATACGATCAAAGAGTTCGGTGATAAGAGGAATCAGGTACCGATTTTTTACGGTTATGGCATTGAGCCCCCGATAATCAATGCAGGGTCTTAAGGTCCCATCTTTCTTTTTCACGAAAAAGAAGCCCGCTCCAGCGGGAGAGCTGGAAGGTCGAATGAATCCGCGATGAAGGTTGTCCTTGATATACTCTGACATAGCCTGTGTCTCTGGTAGCGAGAGAGGGTATACACGGCCCCTAGGAGGGTTTTTGCCAGGTAGTAAATCTATGGGATAATCCCATGCCCGATGAGGTGGCAGGCGTTCAGATTGCGCCTTATCGAACACGTCAGCGAACGGGGCATACTGTGGAGGAAGGCCCGGAGGACCAGGTGTTATAGATGATCTGTTGATTTTGATTGGTACTACTCGGGTTAGGCATCTATGATGACAATCCGGGCCCCAGGATGTGACTTGGGGAGTACTCCAATCAACTTGTGGTGAATGAAGCTGAAGCCATGGAAGGCCAAGAACGATGGGAATAGTAGTAGCAGGAAGGACCAGCAAAGAGATTTTCTCTCGGTGTAAAGCTCCAATTTGAAAGGTCAAAGGAGTCGTACAGTGGGTGATAAGTCCATTAATGATGCGAGAGCTGTCTATAGCGGTGACCACTTTGGCGATTTTTACTGGGGCCACTGGTAGGGACCACTGGTTAACAAGAGCACTGGAGATAAAGTTGCCGGCAGCGCCGGAATCCAGAAGTGCTTGAGAGATAAAAGATTTGGTGGCTGAGAAGATGGTAACATCAAATGCACACACTTTGGAATCCATAGAAGATGGAAAGGAGTCCAGGGACCCTAACCTTACCTCTCCAGAACTGGTTAGGGCCTGGCATTTCCCGACTTCTTAGGACATGAGTTCAGGCTGTGAGTAGGGTCAGCACAATAGATGCAGAGTCTATTTTGTATTCGTCGATCCCTCTCTCTAGATGTTAACTTAGAACGTCCTACCTCCATGGGTTCCACTGGAGGGGGAAGATGACGAACTTGAGGTGATGGGCGAGTGAACCCCTTAGAGGTGCTTGTTCTTTCAGACTTCCTCTCTCGGAATCTCATGTCTACCCTATGACATAGGGAAATTAGATCGTCCAAGGAGGAGGGTAACTCTTGTGTGGTCAGTGCGTCTTTGATCTTATCCGTCAGACCCTGCCAGAAGGCAGCTATCAGGGCCTCGGTGTTCCACTGTAGTTCAGAGGCGAGTATCCGAAACTGAATGACGTACTGGGCCACAGAGTGTGATCCTTGGCGTAGTCGGAGAATGCTGGAAGCCGCAGAGACAACGCGGCCAGGTTCATCGAAAATTTTGCGGAACGTGGAAATGAAGAGTGCACTATCCTCCAATAGGGGGTCATTTCTCTCCCACAGAGGGGAGGCCCACGCAAGAGCCTGTCCGGAAAACAGAGAAATGAGGTAGGCAATCTTGGCACGGTGAGTGGCAAAATGGTAAGGTTGAAGCTCAAAATGGAGCACTGATTCAAAAAACCTCTACACGTCTTGGGATCTCCATCATATTTTGAGGGAGTAGGCAGGTGTAGCGTGGAAGCAGTAGACACCTGGGATGGCACTGGGGAAGGAGAAGGCGCTTGAGGTTCAACAGTCGCTGAAACAGTTTGTAGAGGAACTCCTCGGGTGGCCAGAGTCTGGAAACACTGGAACAGATGTTGCTGCCGAACATCCTGTTGTTCTACCCGAGTGATCAGATGCTGCAGCATCTCCTTAGCTGTTGGTTCCAATCCTGGGTCTGTCATGGCCTGATCTTACTGTCACGGGCACTAGGAGTTGCTTACCCGAGTTTCACCAGATGGAACTCTGCTAGAGAGGCGGGGTTATGGCATGCACCTCAAAGCAGGCAGGTGAATGATTGGAGCGACACAACAGCAGGAGAGTAGAGATAGTCTGAGGAAGTTGGCGACTTGCAGCTATGGTTAGAGGAAAGTCAGTGACTTGGAGCAGTAAACTGGAGGCTGAAGATAATGTAGACACGAGGAGTGGACGTGGATAGGTGATGGTAGGTAGAGGAGGAGTCAGTGGTCTGCGTACAGCAAGTTGTACCACTGCAGTGATGAGAAGAATAGTACTGGTGCAGGTAGGAAGCAGGGTAGTCGGTGGTCTGCGTTCAGCAAGTTGTACCACCGCTATGGTGAGGAGTCTGGTCCAGGTGTAGGTAGGTAATAGGAGAGTCAATGGTCTGCGTATAGCAAGTTGTACCACCGCTGTGATAGGAGGACTTGTCCAGGTGCGGGTAGGTAGCAGTGAAGTCAGTGGTCTGCGTGCAGCAAGTTGTACCACTGCTGTGAGAAGGAATGAGGACTTGTCCAGGTGCAGGAGAGTGAAGTTGAAAGGCAAACTGTGGCTGTATGGAAACAGCGCGAGTAGAGCAATGTCTTGTGAGGCAGAGATGGAAGGCACAATGAATAGTCTGTATGGAGTAGATGCCTTGCAGGGAGGAGAAGCTGGTCACAGCAGATATGCACAATAATGCTAAGTAGTAGTGTGAGGAGATATCGTAGCTTGAGTGAAAGCTTGTCCTAAATGAAGCAATGCAGTAACACAGTCTATATGGGTACTTGTACCCTGTGCAGCAAACAACAATGGATACAACTGGTATGCGAGCAATAGGCAATAGTCAATAGTCAGTAGAGCATACCCAGTTGTGTAGATCCGGAATCAGCTGAGCAGTGAAGCGTTGTAGCGGTATGGGAACTGCCGCTGAGTTGAGCAGGGAGCAGCGTGGAAGCTGAAGCACGAGTAGAGCTGGAAACAGTTTGGAAACTGCACACACGAGTAGAGCTGCAAGCAGTTTGGAAACTGCACACACGAGTAGAGCCGGAAGCAGTTTGGAAACTGCACACAGGAGTAGAGCCGGAAGCAGTTTGGAAACTGCACACAGGAGTAGAGCCGGAAGCAGTTTGGAAACTGCACACAGGAGTAGAGCCGGAAGCAGTTTGGAAACTGCACACAGGAGTAGAGCCGGAAGCAGTTTGGAAACTGCACACAGGAGTAGAGCCGGAAGCAGTTTGGAAACTGCACACAGGAGTAGAGCCGGAAGCAGTTTGGAAACTGCACACAGGAGTAGAGCCGGAAGCAGTTTGGAAACTGCACACAGGAGTAGAGCCGGAAGCAGTTTGGAAACTGCACACAGGAGTAGAGCTGGAAGCAGTTTGGAAACTGCACACAGGAGTAGAGCTAGAAGCAGTTTGGAAACTGCACACACCTATAGAAGTTCACTGGGAGTAAGACTTCAAGATATTCGGGATATTACAAATATGGGCCCCTTCTGGGCGAAGTGTTCTATTTTCTCAAGAGTTGTTTATGGAAGTATAAAATGGATGGGACTGGGGCAAGCCGTCAAGATGGAAGTATAAATATTAAGGCACTGGGGCAAGCCAGGACCTTGGTAAGAAGAAAGAAGACAGCATTGGTAAGTATTTCGGTTTTTTTATTTTTATTAAATAGATGTTTTTAAAAAGAGGGTGGTTAGTGTCTTTATTGTGGGGTTTTTATTTTTAATAAATATATGTGGTGTTTATGAAGGACTTGTTGTTTTGTAAAAATTTTTCTTTGTGGAACTACAGGGCCCAGCAAGCCAGGGATGTCAGGGCATGTTGGCACTTGTGGTTCTCCAAGTGCCAACATGCCCTGGCTGCCGTGGGTATGCTGGTGCTTGTAGTTATACAAGCAACAGCATGGCCACAGTTTTTAGGGCAACCTGGCTGACTGGGACTTGTAGTTCCACAAAAAAAATTGGTGTCAGTTTGTTTTTTTCACTATTTACCGCCGTATTACCCTACTACACACAGTCCAGGGGTAGTAGGAAGAGCCCTAGTGCTATCAGCACTGGGCTGGTTCTTTCTAGGGGGGGGGGGCCACTCGTTTTTTTCGGCGGACCCAACTCCCTAGGGAATCCAGCCCAGCGCTGAACAGTCTAGGGTTGGTTAGTTATTATGGCAGGGGGACCCCTGCCGCGCGTCCCCCTGCTATAGTGCCGCCAACCCTGGCTGGTTTGCCTAGTACAAAATTTTTCCCCGATTTTCACGGGACCAGCACTAGTCAGGCAGCACTAAGGTTAAGCATGAATAGTGCGGGGACCTCACGCTTTTTTTTTTTCCAACTTTTATCTGTTCTTTAACATTTTAACAGCTGCCGGAGCTCCGGCAGCTGTATGACAGGGCCAGTGTAACAGTGATGTGTTGACAACTCACTGTTACAACACAGGAGAGTTTGCCAAACACAGGAGAGTTAGCTAAACTCGTGAGTGTTTACATCTCTCAAAATCGCCAGAGATGACCAGCGATTTTGAACATGAGTGTCAAAATCGCAGCTTGATACATTTCCAGGGTTTTTTTTTAAAACTCTTGCATAAATACCCGCGATTTTCCGCGATTTAAACACGCTGGCAAACTCGCACTTTGATACATTTACCCCCAGGAGTGTCTGTATGTGGTTCAAAAGCCAGAGTTTACAAACCAACACTTAGGTGAAACGTTTACACTTTGCTTTTTCTTACTTTGCCACAAATGAGACAACCAATACTTACAATGTAGTCATTATTCATTCTTTAGCTTTTTTGTGGAAAAGGATAGTCCATAAGTAGATGTTTCTCAAAAATTTGGAAGGTGGGATAAAAAAATAAATAAAAATTAGTAAAACAAAACCTATTGATTGTCCAAACAGCATTTATTCATATAGAACCACCACCAAAGTGCTTGCAAACGTGATACTTACCGTCGCCATATATCCTTTCACAAATAACATTACTTACATTACAATTGATGTGGTGTAAGAATTTGAAGGTAGTGCAACCCAAAATACAGAGTGTTATTGTGTCTTTAAGCTAGCCCAAAAAAACAACACTTAAAACGAAGTGATTAGACAAATAACACAACTCAACCTATAGCACAGCATGGCCATTCTTACTGCAAAGTGATTTTAAAAGGGGTATGTAATAAACAATATCTGGTTTCTACTTACCACACACACAGACAATATTGTCTCTAAATGGATTCTCTAATTCAAATGTCACCAGACAAAAATGTGAAAATACAGATCCAGATTCTGTGGGGGAGGGTAAACAGGTAACAAATAAAGAAATATAAATGGATATTATTTATTCATTTCACTACATTCTAAAGGTCTCTATGCAGGGCCGCATCCTAAGTATACACAGTTGCCTCAATATTCAAACTCTGCAGCTAATCAAAGACTTTTCCACTAACCTTCAACATAAAAACCACTAGCATTAAGACCTTTTAGCATCAATTTCTATTTCTAGCTCACCAACACCTCGCTAAATATTAAACATACTGAGTGCTGAGCAAGGTACAGCAGTAAACAGCAGATTAAGAAACATTTGACCATCTACGGCCTACTTACCCAGAACTTTGAAACTCCCAACAACACAGAAGTGTAAGCAAGGAATTTTTAACTACCACTGTAATTATTGAATTAACTGCCGGTGAGCACGCCGGAGAGTATGCCGGACAGACGTCATGACGAGCACACAGGTGCGTTTTAATTAACTGAGTGTGTTTATGTCTAAAAGTGAGCTGCCATGTTAGCAAAGTGGGCTCAATGTACGGTAAGTCTATTTTAAAACGATTATTATGTAATTAATGAGCGTAGGTGTTTGTGTTGTTGCAATATTATGGTTTAATTAGTGTACATTAGAAGGATATGCCTTAGAAAATATTTACTATGTGTGGTAGATAATAGTGTAGTGGTTAGGTATTCCACCCACTAATACTAAGGTCCAAATTTCGAGGCCACACGTGAACCCTAAGTACAAAGTGGTTTAAGAGCTTACATTAAGCGTACACACTAAAGAATAAAGTATAAAATGAAATACGCAATTGCTCATAACTCGGCGTAAAATTCGCGATCATACCTTGTTTTTTTTGTGAAGTCTTTGCAGCTCCTGATGCTTTAGTAAAAAAATTATTTATATTTATGTGTGTGTGTGTGTGTCTAGGGTTATCAATTTAATAGCATGTTATTAGTCATGCTGTTAATAATAAATGCAACATGACAGAGTTGTCAGGAATAAGACAGCAATTCAGCTGACCAAAACAAGTGGAGTGCAAACACTTTTATGAATCAACCACTAATGAGTGTGGTGTATTGTCTAACAGGAGGCGCAAACCCCTTTGTCTCAAAAGTGCCCACAATGGATAGAGAAAAGTTTGAACCACATGTCAAATGGCAATTTAAAATTATTGTTTATTACGTTACACAGTGCATATTCCACTGAGTGCCATCTGTAATACTTTGGAGTGAATTAATTGGCATTATCTGTATAAACACAAAACATAGGTAAAGTAGATAAAGTTGCTAGTGTGTAATCAATTTTTTTGCAAGTGTCAACATTTGTAGATTCACTTGCTAGTTGTTGTAGCAGTTAGAGAATGTACCTTTGCACACTGTACACGTGAGTTCAAGTCCTCCCCAACCCACTTGTGTACGTGTAATCAGTACTTTTGAACTTAGTTTCTATGAATTAAGATGTACCAAAGTGTCTATATAGTGAAAGTCAGCTAGCTCTATTTTCTAGATATAGATAAGTCCCCCTAGGCGCAGAGAGAATGGTGTACAGTTAATGGTCTAGAGATAAATAAATGTATAGATACAAATGGAGACAGCAATATTTATTGCTTGTGTTTACTGCAGCAGTGGATACAGGTAATCAGCTTGTGCATCTAAACAACAAAGGATATGCAGTAAATGCAGAATTAAAGGCAAAAATTAAAATGAAAAAATGATATAATATATACACAAGTATAATAGTCAATCAGTAAAGCAGTTGCCTAACTGCCAAGAGCATGGGTCCGCCATATACACAAAATGAAGGATGTAATCAATAAGGTGTATGGACTTCATACACCTAAAAAGAATGGTGATACAGTCAATAGGCGTGGAAACTCCTTGCAAATGATAGTCCTAGGAGTTCCAGAGGCCAAACGAAAAACTTGGGTGCGTCCCCTGAATGAATAACAGGAACAACGTCCTCCTATGTTCCAGTGTAACAATGGGAATACGACAGATGCGTGGGTGATGCAGCGGGACTTACCCTTTAGGGAGTAGAAATCGTATCCCGTCTGATCTGAAAATGTCCAGTAATTCCCGGGTGGTGTAGTATGGGTGCCTTGAGATGACGATGAAGCGGTGGTGTCGCGGCCGCGACTTCCTCCAAATGCGCATGCGTAAAGGGAAAGTATCTAGGACCGTGGTGCAGTATACAGGAACCACGGGGATAGGATAGGTGGTAAAGGATGATTGAAGCGTGATTACCCAACGCATTTCGCCGGTATGGCTTCCTCAAGGATAGCTCTATTTTCTGCCACTTCCTGGTGCTCAAAGTGACAATGTAGCAGTATAATCTCTTTACTGAAGACCTACTCAGCAGCAGAGTGCGCTATATTGAGCGAACTAATTCCACCCTTCCACCATTACAGCAATTCATGATTGAGGGCAATGGGCCAAAATAACAGGCAACATCTTGCAGTTTCCATTGGCATTTATTAGAACGGTGTATGTAAAGAAAAAAGTTTTTTTTTAATTACAAATACTAATGGAACGTTTGTAAGATATAGAAATAGTAATAAATGTTTTTTGTGGTCAACACTAAAAAGCTAGTCACAAATGTCTGTATTGATTAGAAATGGTCACTGACCCCCATGTTTTGGTTCTGGTTTTGGTTTTGGATCTGGATTACTATTTTTGAAAAAAATTCATTTTTTTTTGTCTAAAATAACCTAATTTAGTGCATCACCAGTTTCTTAGATAAGTGAGGTAATTCTAAAGCTAATAAATTATGAAAAAAAACAGTTTAATTCCTGGTAGGCCATCCTTAATTTGAACACTTGTCTGCAAATTATACAGTCAAACCTGGTTGTCTACCTCCTCCATCTTTTTATTATTGGCAATGTAGCCATCGTCTTTGGGTGTATATTACACCCTCCACTTGTAGTTGAATATAAAAAAAGCAGCCTGCACAGACTGTGGAACTAGAAAGTAAAATTAAATGGACCACGGTAGTTTGGTGGCTATCTATGCCCCCCCCCCCCCCCCCCCCGCCCTCCACTTGTAGTTGAATATAAAAAAAGCAGCCTGCACAGACTGTGGAGCTAGAAAGTAAAATTAAATGGACCACGGTAGTTTGGGGGCTATCTATGCCCCCCCCCCCGCCCTCCACTTGTAGTTGAATATATAAAAAGCAGCCTGCATAGACTGTAGAACTAGAAATTCAAATATGCAAAGAAATGGACAAAGGCAGTTTGGTATCTGTCTGCATCAGATCCCCTCTCCACTAGGGGTAAAATAGAAAACTATTCAGCCGTTATATAATCTAGAATATAAATAGAAATTGAGAAAGGCAATTTGGTATCTGTCTGCATCATAATCATCAACATCATCATTAGCGCCCTCGTCGCCTACACAAATCTCCCCCTCATCCTCCTCTATTTCCAAAGTGGCATTCTCAATTTGTGTATCACCGGCTACACTCGGGCTGTTCAGGTACACATCAGCAGATCTGCTGAAAGGGCCCTTCTTTATGGGTACACTAACAGAATGCTCACAATTTGACATACCACTGTTGGATGGACTCTCCACAGGGATTGGTATAATTTCTGATTCAGAGCAAACATTATCCTCGAATGCCTTACTGTTATCTTGCAGCTCGGCTTTGACGCGTAACAGTAGTTGTGCACTACTTGTAGGCTCGGTAACATTTTTGGATCTGCCACTAATGGAGAAAGGCGAAGGCCTCATTCTCTCTTTGCCACTGTGTGTGTAGAATGGCATGTTGGCAATTTTTTTTTTTTTCGGCACTTAACTTTTCCTCAGTTAGACTTTTTTTTCCGCTTCAACACTGTAAAAAATTTTCGGTGTGTGTTTTTTTGGATGATTTCAAAAAACGGTATAGTTTGACATCGCCTCTCCCAGATGACGTACTGGGAACACTACCATCAGGACTGGTGACAGAACCTGGTTGCTCATTTTGCTCATATGTGGACTGCTTTGAATCCATTCTGAGCCCAAAGCACTTGTAGTGCTAAAAATTAGTTGGTAGATACTGCTGACAGATAGTAATTTTGACAGCCAGAAATATTTATGCACAATTAGGGGGGACACCCCAAAAGAACTAGGGAGTGCTAAAAATTATTTGGTAGATACTGCTGACAGATAGTAATTTTGACAGCCAGAAATATTTATGCACAATTATGGGGGACACCCCAAAAGCACTGGGGAGTGCTAAAAATTAGTTGGTAGATACTGCTGACAGATAGTAATTTTGACAGCCAGAAATATTTATTCACAATTAGGGGGGACACCCTAAAAGCACTGGGGAGTGCTAAAAATTAGTTGGTAGATACTGCTGACAGATAGTAATTTTGACAGCCAGAAATATTTATTTACAATTAAGAGGGACACCCCAAAAGCACTGGGGAGTGCTAAAAATTAGTTGGTAGATACTGCTGACAGATAGTAATTTTGACAGCCAGAAATATTTATTCACAATTAGGGGGGACACCCCAAAAGCACTGGGGAGTGCTAAAAATTAGTTGGTTGATACTGCTGACATATATGACTTTTGACAGCCAGAAATATTTATGCACAATTATGGGGGACACCCCAAAAGCACTGGGGAGTGGTAAAAATTAGTTGGTAGATACTGCTGACAGATAGTAATTTTGACAGCCAGAAATATTTATTCACAATTAGGGGGGACACCCCAAAAGCACTGGGGAGTGCTAAAAATTAGTTGGGAGATACTGCTGAGAGATAGTAATTTTGACAGCCAGAAATATCTATTCACAATTAGGGGGGACACCCCAAAAGCACTGGGGAGTGCTAAAAATTAGTTGGTAGATACTGCTGACAGATAGTAATTTTGACAGCCAGAAATATTTATGCACAATTAGGGGGGACACCCCAAAAGCACTGGGGAGTGCTAAAAATTAGTTTGTAGATACTGCTGACAGATAGTAATTTTGACAGTCAGAAATATTTATGCACAATTAGGGGGGACACCCCAAAAGCAATGGGGAGTGCCAAATATTGAAAAGAAAAAGAACCTCTATCCTCTAGCGATTTTTGTTACAACAATTGGGATAAGAATATTGGATTCTCTGTCCCTGCTCTAATCAGCCTGTGACTACACCCTGCTCTCTCCCTCTGTCAAATGGCGATGGATTGCTGTGGAGGCGTGTATTTATAATCTTGAAGTATTGCGAGAACTGAGCCCCGAGATCCGACGACGTCACGATTACATTCGGGCTCGATTTGGATTCGGAGCGGGCGGGAGAGTACCAAGCTACTCAGCTCGGTACTCGGATAACCCAAAGTTCGGGTGGGTTTAGTTCTCGGGGAACCGGACCCACCCATCTCTAGTATTTATATATATGTATGTTTTGCATATTTAGTTTGGCTTTTTAAACGGCCAACAATTCTTTCGAACACATTTACTGGACCTCTAACTCCCTCAAAATAAAAGGCAACTAATGAAATCATCATCAGCAACAGACCGAAACTTTAGCAATGTATTCAACTTCCAAAGTCTGCCTGAGGATGTATTTTCTAGTGGTTTGTAATGTGGTTTGTCTGTGTTTCATATTTCTACTATTTGTCATTTTTAACAAAGTAGAAAGGAAAACTACTTAGGTTGTCAGCTTTTCGTTCTATTACATTTCCTTGACATGTTGTTTTTATCACTTGTACATTGGCGTAGCAGTTAGCTATTCTCCCTTCAAAGGCTGCAAGCCTGAGTTCAAGTCTCTGAGGGATCCTTAATATTGTTGCCATCTTTGTGTTGATATTAAAAGTGTTCCTCTGTTTAAAGTTGCATAAAGCATGCGTGCAATTTGCAAAAATGTCATTTATTATTTCGATTCAGAGTGGTTTTTAATGCCAAAGCACCATCAACAACTGTCACATTTGCCATTTGACATTGTCAATAATTATATTGTTGTTGTTGGTGGTTGTTGTAATTCTAAATATATTTCCAAACAATTTATATGTCAATGTTGATTGTTAATGCTAGAATAAAAACTAAAAGATTTTTACCCATGCACGTTGCACTCCATTCCGGCTGCCGGAATGAATGGGGAATGAGTGTGCACTCTATTCCGGCTGCCGTAATGAATGGGGAATGAGTGTGCACTCCATTCCGGGACTGAAATTCACTCAGCACTCCATTCCGGCTGCCGTAATGAATGGGGAATGAGTGTGCACTCCATTCCGGCTGCCGTAATGAATGCGGAATGAGTGTGCACTCCATTCTGGCTGCCGTAATGAATGGGGAATGAGTGTGCACTCCATTCCGGCTGCCGGAAACAATGGGGAATTGTAGTGTGCACTCCATTCCGGCTGCCGGAATTAATGGGTAGTATGAATGGGTAGAATGAATGTAGTGTGTGCTCCATTCCGGGACTGAAGTGCACTCAGCACTCCATTCCAGCTGCCGGAATGAATGGGGAATTGTAGTGTGCACTCCATTCCGGCTGCCGGAATGAATGGGTAGTATGAATGGGTAGAATGAATGTAGTGTACGCTCCATTCTGGGACTGAAGTGCACTCAGCACTCCATTCCGGCTGCCGGAATGAATGGGGAATTGTAGTGTGCACTCCATTCCGGCTGCCGGAATGAATGGGTAGTATGAATGGGTAGAATGAATGTAGTGTGCGCTCCATTCCGGGACTGAAGTGCACTCAGCACTCCATTCCGGCACCCGGCATGGATAGGGAGTGATAGTAGAGAAGATATCTGCCTAGCATACCGGACTGTAGTGCCGAGTCCTATAAAAGCCAGGCCTCTTTACTGAAGTCCCAGTAAGCAGCAGAGGGCGCTATATGAAGCTAACAAATGCCACCATTCCGGCATTCCGGCAGTTACGATTTTAACCCCAAGGGCCAAAATATCATTAAACATCTTACACTTGGCAGTAGCATTTATTCGAAAGGTGTCTGTAAGGAAAAGAGGCTTCTTTTACACAAACACAGTAATGGAACATTCAATACATATAATATATGTATGTATACAAATAATGTATATTTTTTAAAAAAAAATAATTCTAAAAAATGTCTGTATTGATATGCATGTTTGTTTTGCATACTTGGTTGTGGTTTTTCTACGCAAAGTATGCTTCTAAAGGCGTTTAATAGTTTTTTGTCAAGGAATTGAGGCATGAGTGACATCAGTTTCCCTTAACTGCATAGAGGGAACACCTACTGTTCTCAAATTTAAAAGCATAATGCCTACTTTACTCAAGTGATCTCTCATCTCCGCCCAGTCCACGCCTACCCTCCTCCCATTCCCACCCCTTTCTTCTCAAGTGGTCAGCCGCCATCTCAAATATATTTGCGCTGGAGTTTGCAATTTAATTGCCTTTTGAGTGCCGTATCTCCTCTGTTTGCGCAGCGTATGTGGTGTTTTACGCAGCTCATGTCCCGTTTTCGCGCATGCGCGGAGCCGACTAGCCGATGCGTATGCGTTTGTGTACCCTGGTGAATCGGGCAGTTAGACAATAGTGATGGACGTAGGGAAGAGTTCACGGCAGAACAGCTCTCTGATCCCTCACTGGAAGGCATGAGGCGCCAAGCTGGCGGCAGCCTTCCAGCGATGGAAGTAGGAAGTGTGACCTGGCGTAAAGGGTTGTTGTACCGTGTAGCTAAGAAGATAGATGGGGACAGACCAGTCTGGGAACAAGTTCAGCTGGTGGTACCATGGGGCTTTCGTGCGCAACTAATGTCAGTTGCCCATGAAATCTCTATGGTGGGAGACCAGGGCAGAGACCGAACACTGAAGCGCCTGACACAGAACTTTTTCTGGCCTGGAATGTCTGATGACGTCCTGGCCTACTGTAAGTCATGTGATGTGTGTCAGCATCTCGAGCGCCCCACTGTTCGTGTTCCCCTCAGGTCCTTACCAATAATTGTGGAACCTTTTCAACAAGTGTCTGTGGACATAGTAGGTCCTCTGCCTGTGTCCATGTCTGACACCTACCCTTGCCCTGTATTAATGCTTTTTTAGATGAGTTGGACAGAGTTCAGGGTTACCTAGAGGACATTTCCAATTTAAGTAAGATTTGGGAAGATAATCTGGATCAAATAGGGCTGGTGTTAGGGAAGATTGGGTGGGCATGTTTAACTTAGGGCAGAGAAGTGCCAGATGGGGATGTCAGAGGTACAGTACCTGGGTGATCGTGTGGGGGGAGGAAGGGTTAGATCAGAGCCAGCTAAGGTAAAGTCAATCCGAGACTGGCCCCAGGCCACGACCCAATTACATGTACTAGCATTCTTAACGACTACAGGTGACTACAAACGTTCTATCCCAGACTATAGTACTGTAGCGAAGCCCCTGACAGTTCTTGCTAAGAATAAACTCCCCAAAGTAGTTGACTGGACACCCGCTTGTGAGTTGGTATTTCAGTCGTTAAAGGAAGCCCTGGTTCATGCTCCAGTACTGTTGACAGCCAAGAATGACAAGGACTTTATTGTGCAAACTGATGCATCACAGTATGGACTGGGAGCAGTACTTAGCCAGGTGGGTCCTGATGGGCAGGAGCACCCTGTGGCCTACTTGAGCAGAAAACTGCTAAATCTGGAGGTGCAGTACGCCACAATTGAGAAGGAATGTTTGCCCATTGTGTAGGCAGTGAAAACATTTCAACCTTATTTGTATGGACAACATCTTACTGTGGTGACTGATCATAATCCTTTTAAAGTGGCTACAACACACCTCAGGAAAATGGGCGTTTGTTGTGCTGGAGCTTTGCACTTCAAAGTTATGACTTTGACAAAATTCACAAGGAAAGGCTCACAGCAATGCGGATGGACTGTCTCGGCAGGAAGAGCCGGATCCTCTGGATCAACTCCAGGAACCCTAGGAGACTGCGGACCAGGAGCCAAATCGTCAGACATGGCACGCTGGTTGCCACATGGACAAGTTGGGAGGAGTGTGACTGGATCACTGGTAAATAACTTCTGATATAAATTTATTTAAGTAAGTAGCGCAGGGCGCTTATTTATATAATTGCACATGCACTTATTTTTTATATTGTGTATATTTTGAGATAGGAAATGGTTATTTCTGAGACCAGGGTAGAAAATTTGTTTTTCTGTTTTAACCTTTCTAATGGAAATGCCTTATTTCTGATGCATATATCTGATACAATGAGCCTTTGTGGATAGAGGTCTTTTGTGTATTGGGATGTGTTTGGATGGAAGTGTCATTGTTTGGGATTTGTAAGGTTGCTAGTGGAAACCTCCAATTAGGCATATGGGGAAGGAGTCTAATAGCAGGAATTGCTAACTAAGTTTTGTGATGAAGTGTCAAATGCCTGCTCTGGCCAAAGGCCCAGCAAGGGGTTGTTAATGTGTGGCCTTTTGTCAGAGTGTTTAAACCTTTCTGAACATTGTAAACAGCATGTGATGCAGGACATCACAGCGTCTCTAGAATTTCATAGATAAGTGTAAATATTGTTGGCTTTGCAATGCATGGTAATCCATGTTTGTGTAAACACATTGCTTCCTGATTCTAAAAATAGCCTGTGTCCAAACTGTATAAAAAGCATTGGCTTGTATTGAAAAGTTGTTCTTCTTGTTGCATCTTACCTGATCACTGGTACCTCCAACCAGTGTAAGAGCAAATAAACATAGACCTTCAAAGACCTGCTTGGAAACATCTTCAATATTGCTGTATTTCTGTGACTTGCAGTTTAGACCCTAAATCTGTTTCCTGCTGTTTCCCAGCACCTGTTGCTGCTCCTGCTCATACCTTTACACTTCACATCCCAGTTTCGTCTAAATTCGATGGGGACCCCAAATTGTGTCGCGGGTTCCTAAACCAGTGTTCTATACACTTTGAGCTTCAGTCACAGAATTTTCCAACCCAGAAATCTAAGGTGGCCTTTTTAATTTCTCTGTTATCCAGCCAAGCCCTAGCCTGGGCTTCTCCTCTTTGGGAGAGCAACGATCCACTCCTGACAGACAGTGCGGCCTTCATCTCAGCTTTTCGCAAAATCTTCGATAAACACGGGAGAGTCACCTCGGAGGCCTCCAGCATTCTGCGCCTCTGCCAAGGCTCCCGCTCGGTTGCCCAATATGCTGTTCTTTTCCAAACTCTATACTCAGAACTTACGTAGAACAACGATGCCTTGGTAGCCTGTCAGAGAAGATCAAGGATGCCCTTGCTTCACAGGAACTTCCACCCACCCTGGATGCTATCATTTCCCTATCATTTCCCTATGTAACCAGGTAGACCTCCACTTCCAGGAAAGAACAGCCGAAAGAGACACTTCTCGGCGCTCATCTTACATAATAGCTCCTCGCTTCTCTCATCCTATTTTGGAGGATGGGCCTCTGCAAATCGGACATTCACGTCTAACCCCTGAGGAATGCGACATGAGAATTAAGAACAAACTATGTCTATACTGTGCCGACTCTAACCATCTCCTGAATGTCTGTCCCAAGAGGTTGGGAAATGCCAGGCCCTAATCTGCACCGGAGAGGTCAGATTAGGGCTCTCCAAAGCCTCTCATCCTCTTGAAACTCCCAAAGTCTGCTACTTTCCCGTTACCCTCTTGGTTCCCTCCACACTTCTGCTCCGGGAATTTTATTGCTCTTTCTTTGATTTTACAGGGCTCCATACCTATCGACCCTCTGAAGGCTACTGTTTCCATTTCGGCTATTGCTGGGTCTTGAACTGTAAAGTTTTGTACCAAACCTATCACTCTTCAGGTCGGGGCTTTACATCACGAACAAATCACTTTCCATGTACTTCCTTCGACCACCTCTTCCATCGTCCTGGGATTACCTTTCTCTCTAACAGCATTCCCCTTCGATGGATTGGTCTTCATCTCAAATCCTTTCTTGGGGATCAGTTTGTTTCCAAAAGTGCCTAACCTGAGTCCGACCTCTCAGAGCCACCTCTACCAGTTCTGAATCCAACTCTGTGATATTACCAAAGCAGTACCACTGCTTTCTGAATGTGTTTGATAAGGCTCGTTCGGAGATGTTGCCCCCTCACCGTCCCTGGGATTGCCCTATTGTACTCCTGCCAGGAAAGATTCCTCCCAGAGGCCGCGTATACCCCTTGTCTTTGCCCAAGACCAAGTCCATATCCGAGTACGTCAAGTAAAATCTGCAACGTGGTTCATCAGACCTTCCTCCTCCCCGGCCGGTGCAGGCTTCTTCTTTGTAAAGAAAAAATATGGGTCTTTGAGGCCCCGCATTGACTACCACTACCCTATTCCGCTCATCACGGAGCTTTTTGACTGCATTAAAGGGGCCCAAATCTTTACTAAATTGGACTTACGAGGAGCCTACAACCTCACCACAATAAAATCGGGACGAGTGGAAGACTGCTTTTAACACCCGTGATGTCATTATGAATACCTTGTAATGCCGTTTGGTTTGTGCAATATACCCGCAGTATTCCAAAGTTTTGTCAATGAAAAATTGATAGACCTACTCTATATCTGTGTGGTCGTGTACCTAGATAAAATTTTAATCTTCTCTCAAGACACCTCCTCTCACCGTCTCCACATGGCTGAGGTTTTCTCAAGAATACGTCTCATCCAGTTATTTTGTAAGCTGAAGAAGTGCTCCTTTGAGCTCCACCAAATACCCTTCCTCAGGTATATCGTATCTGGATCTGGACTGCAAATGGACCCCGATAAAGTCAAAGCCATCTTGGACTGGCCCCTCCTGATTGGCCTCATTCAGCGATTCATAGGGTTCGCCAATTACTACAGATGGTTCATCCAAGGGTATTCTACCATAGTCGCTCCTATTGTGGCTTTAACGCGAAAAGGCTTTAACCCTAAATCTTGGCCTCCAGCCGCCTTAGAGGCTTTTGAATTCCTCAAGAACTCCTTCTCCACGGCACCTATCCTCAGACAACACGACACCTCTTCCCCATTCTTTCTGGAGATCCATGCCTCCAACATTGGCATAGGAGCCGTTCTCGCTCAGAAATCACCTATGGGTCAGTTTCACCCCTGTGCATTCTACTCCAGGAAGTTCCACCATGCAGAGGTGAACTATACTATCGGGGATAAGGAATTGCTGGCAATCAAGGAATCTTTCACCAAATGGCGCTACCTTTTGGAGGGAGCACTTCATCCTGTTACCATTTTTACCGACCATAAGAATTTATTATACCTTCAGACTGCACAGTGTCTGAATCCCAGGCAAGCTCGTTGGTCACTCCTCTTTTTCAGCTTTGACCACCTCCTTGTTAGACTCCACGCCTTACTGGGAGTTGTATTTAGTCTCCGGCTGGTTCCCGTTCATTTACCATTCCTGCTGCAGACCCGTGAACGAAGCTCGTGACAGTAAGCCTTGAGCGTAATCTCCGGTCAATTAGGATGCTGACTCTCTCTAGAATTACACACCACTAATTCACTTAAGTTCTTATGATACAAAGACAAATATTATCAATCCCACCAAGCTGTCAACCAGTTTGTCACGAACGCTCAGTTTGTCCCAGATACAGCAATCTAAACAGCTGGCCGTGACTGGCGTCACCTTAGTCACTTAGCAATGAATACACCTTTTCTGCCAACACAAAGGATTTTTTTTATAGTGTTGTTAGGGCTCACGTCTACCACTTTAGCAGCCGCCTTTCCCGTACAGCTTTATATGCTCACAGGTACTCAGATGCCCCAATGTCTTAAGCTCAGAGTAGTAAAAGCTCATCAATGATGGCCGTAGTGCAGATGGAACTGGAGTCGCTAGCCCAAACTGGAGCGGGTGGTCAGTGGCAGGCCGAGGTCAGAGGTCTGTAGTGGACAGGCAAATTGATATCCATGCAGGGGTCAGAGTCACAGGTGAAACAGCGAAGTCCACAATACAAGCCAAAAGGTCAGGATCACAGGCAAACAGGCAAGGTCCAAAATACAGGCAAAGGTCACAACAGAAAATCAGGCAGACAGGAATCCAACAACAGATTAGCAACAGCATAGAACTGGAAACGCTATAACTGGCAGGGAGATTACATTACAAGGTTACATAAAATATTCACATTGGGCCCGATTCATCAAAGTTCGCAAACGCATACGCATCTGCTAAATGGCTCTGCGTATGCGCGAAACACCACTTAAGCTGCGCAAAACGCCACATACGCTACTCAATCACGGCAGATACAGCTCTCAAACGTCAACTCAATCTCAAACTCCAACGCAAATAGATTTGAGATGGCGGCTGACCGATTGAGAACAAAGGGGTGGGAATGGGCGGAGAGTAGGCGCGGACTGGGCGGAGATAAGATAGTATTTGAGTAAGGTAGGCGTTATGCTTTTGAACTTGAGAACAGTAGGCGTTCCCTCTGGGCAGATGAGTGAAACTGACGTCACTCCTGTCTCAAATCTTTCACAAAAGTTAAGGAAGGCCAGGGTCATGTTTAACTCCAATACAGGTAGCTAAAACAACTATTAAACGCCTTTAGGAGCATCTTTTGTGTTTAAAAACCAAAACGAAATATGCACAACATGCATACATATCAATACAGACTGCTTTTGCCATTTTTTTTTTTTTATAATAAAAAAATATTTATTGGGATTTTAGATATCTTACAAATGTTCCATTAGTATGTTTGTGTAAGTTAAGCCTTTTTTCTTTACATACACCTTTCTAATCAATGCAATTCGCAAGCGCAACATGTTTAATGTTATTTTGGCCCTTTGGCCTCAATCCGGAACTGCCGGAATGCCGGAATTAGTTAGCTGAAAAGAGCGCCCTCTGTGGCTTACTGCCTCTTCAGTAAAGAGGACTGGCTTTTATAGGCCTGTACACTGCACTTTGGTATGCTAGCCACATATCTTCTCAGCATTATGGGGAGAATCCAGTTCACAGCGCATTCAACTGCCGGATTGGTTGCCTCAGTGCATTCCCCATTCATTCCGGCTGCCAAAATGGTTGTCTCAGTGCATTCCCCATTCATTCCGGCTGCCGGAATGGTTGCCTCAGTGCATTCCCCATTCATTCCGGCTGCCGGAATGGTTGCCTCAGTGCATTCCCCATTCATTCCACTGCCGGAATGGTTGCCTCAGTGCATTCCCCATTCATTCCACTGCCGAAATGGTTGCCTCAGTGCATTCCCCATTCATTCCGGCTGCCGGAATGGTTGCCTCAGTGCATTCCCCATTCATTCCACTGCCGGAATGGTTGCCTCAGTGCATTCCCCATTCATTCCACTGCTGGGATGGTTGCCTCAGTGCATTCCTCATTCATTCCACTGCCGGAATGTTTACCTCAGTGCATTCCCTATTCATTCCGGCTGCCGGAATGGTTGCCTCAGTGCATTCCTCATTCATTCCACTGCCGGAAATGGTTGCCTCAGTGCATTCCCCATTCATTCCACTGCCGGAATGGTTGCCTCAGTGCATTCCCCATTCATTCCGGCTGCCGGAATGGTTGCCTCAGTGCATTCCCCATTCATTCCGGCTGCCGGAATAGTTGCCTCAGTGCATTCCCCATTCATTCCGGCTGCCGGAATGGTTGCCTCAGTGCATTTCCCATTCATTCCACTGCCGGAATGGTTGCCTCAGTGCATTCCCCATTCATTCCACTTCCGGAATGGTTGCCTCATTGCATTCCCCATTCATTCCGGCTGCCGGAATGGTTGCCTCAGTGCATTCCCCATTCATTCCACTGCCGGAATGGTTGCCTCAGTGCATTCCCCATTCATTCTGGCTGCCGGAATGGTTGCCTCAGTGCATTCCCCATTCATTCCACTGCCGGAATGGTTGCCTCAGTGCATTCCCCATTCATTCCACTGCCGGAATGGTTGCCTCAGTGCATTCTCCATTCATTCCGGCTGCCGGAATGGTTGCCTCAGTGCATTCCCCATTCATTCCGGCTGCCGGAATGGTTGCCTCAGTGCATTCCCCATTCATTCCGGCTGCCGGAATGGTTGCCTCAGTGCATTCCCCATTCATTCCGGCTGCCGGAATGGTTGCCTCAGTGCATTCCCCATTCATTCCGGCTGCCGGAATGGTTGCCTCAGTGCATTCCCCATTCATTCCGGCTGCCGGAATGGTTGCCTCAGTGCATTCCCCATTCATTCCGGCTGCCGGAATGGTTGCCTCAGTGCATTCCCCATTCATTCCGGCTGCCGGAATGGTTGCCTCAGTGCATTCCCCATTCATTCCGGCTGCCGGAATGGTTGCCTCAGTGCATTCCCCATTCATTCCACTGCCGGAATGGTTGCCTCAGTGCATACCCCATTCATTTCACTGCCGGAATGGTTGCCTCAGTGCATTACCCATTCATTCCGGCTGCCGGAATGGTTGCCTCAGTGAATTCCCCATTCATTCCGGCTGCCGGAATGGTTGCCTCAGTGCATTCCCCATTCATTCCGGCTGCCAGAATGGTTGCCTCAGTGCATTCCCCATTCATTCCGGCTGCCAGAATGGTTGCCTCAGTGCATTCCCCATTCATTTCACTGCCGGAATGGTTGCCTCAGTGCATTCCCCATTCATTCCGGCTGCCGGAATGGTTGCCTCAGTGCATTCCCCATTCATTCCGGCTGCCGGAATGGTTGCCTCAGTGCATTCCCCATTCATTCCGGCTGCCGGAATGGTTGCCTCAGTGCATTCCCCATTCATTCCGGCTGCTGGAATGGTTGCCTCAGTGCATTCCCCATTCATTCCACTGCCGGAATGGTTGCCTCAGTGCATTCCCCATTCATTTCACTGCCGGAATGGTTGCCTCAGTGCATTCCCCATTCATTCCACTGCCGGAATGGTTGCCTTAGTGCAATTCCCCATTCATTTCACTGCTGGAATGGTTGCCTCAGTGCATTCCCCATTCATTCCGGCTGCCGGAATGGTTGCTTCAGTGCATTCCCCATTCATTCCGGCTGCCGGAATAGTTGCCTCAGTGCATTCCCCATTCATTCCGGCTGCCGGAATGGTTGCCTCAGTGCATTTCCCATTCATTCCACTGCCGGAATGGTTGCCTCAGTGCATTCCCCATTCATTCCACTTCCGGAATGGTTGCCTCATTGCATTCCCCATTCATTCCGGCTGCCGGAATGGTTGCCTCAGTGCATTCCCCATTCATTCCACTGCCGGAATGGTTGCCTCAGTGCATTCCCCATTCATTCTGGCTGCCGGAATGGTTGCCTCAGTGCATTCCCCATTCATTCCACTGCCGGAATGGTTGCCTCAGTGCATTCTCCATTCATTCCGGCTGCCGGAATGGTTGCCTCAGTGCATTCCCCATTCATTCCGGCTGCCGGAATGGTTGCCTCAGTGCATTCCCCATTCATTCCACTGCCGGAATGGTTGCCTCAGTGCATTCCCCATTCATTTCACTGCCGGAATGGTTGCCTCAGTGCATTCCCCATTCATTCCACTGCCGGAATGGTTGCCTTAGTGCAATTCCCCATTCATTTCACTGCTGGAATGGTTGCCTCAGTGCATTCCCCATTCATTCCGGCTGCCGGAATGGTTGCCTCAGTGCATTCCCCATACATTCCGGCTGCCGGAATAGTTGCCTCAGTGCATTCCCCATTCATTCCGGCTGCCGGAATGGTTGCCTCAGTGCATTTCCCATTCATTCCACTGCCGGAATGGTTGCCTCAGTGCATTCCCCATTCATTCCACTTCCGGAATGGTTGCCTCATTGCATTCCCCATTCATTCCGGCTGCCGGAATGGTTGCCTCAGTCATTCCCCATTCATTCCACTGCCGGAATGGTTGCCTCAGTGCATTCCCCATTCATTCTGGCTGCCGGAATGGTTGCCTCAGTGCATTCCCCATTCATTCCACTGCCGGAATGGTTGCCTCAGTGCATTCTCCATTCATTCCGGCTGCCGGAATGGTTGCCTCAGTGCATTCCCATTCATTCCGGCTGCCGGAATGGTTGCCTCAGTGCATTCCCCATTCATTCCGGCTGCCGGAATGGTTGCCTCAGTGCATTCCCCATTCATTCCGGCTGCCGGAATGGTTGCCTCAGTGCATTACCCATTCATTCCGGCTGCCGGAATGGTTGCCACAGTGCATTCCCCATTCATTCCGGTTGCCGGAATGGTTGCCTCAGTGCATTCCCCATTCATTCCGGCTGCCGGAATGGTTGCCTCAGTGCATTCCCCATTCATTCCACTGCCGGAATGGTTGCCTCAGTGCATACCCCATTCATTTCACTGCCGGAATGGTTGCCTCAGTGCATTACCCATTCATTCCGGCTGCCGGAATGGTTGCCTCAGTGAATTCCCCATTCATTCCGGCTGCCGGAATGGTTGCCTCAGTGCATTCCCCATTCATTCCGGCTGCCGGAATGGTTGCCTCAGGTCATTCCCCATTCATTCCACTGCCGGAATAGTTGCCTCAGTGCATTCCCCATTCATTTCACTGCCGGAATGGTTGCCTCAGTGCATTCCCCATTCATTCCGGCTGCCGGAATGGTTGCCTCAGTGCATTCCCCATTCATTCCGGCTGCCGGAATGGTTGCCTCAGTGCATTCCCCATTCATTCCGGCTGCCGGAATGGTTGCCTCAGTGCATTCCCCATTCATTCCGGCTGCCAGAATGGTTTCCTCAGTGCATTCCCCATTCATTCCGGCTGCCGGAATGGTTGCCTCAGTGCATTCCCCATTCATTCCACTGCCGGAATGGTTGCCTCAGTGCATTCCCCATTCATTCCACTGCCGGAATGGTTGCCTCAGTGCATTCCCCATTCATTTCACTGCCGGAATGGTTGCCTCAGTGAATTCCCCATTCATTCCGGCTGCCGGAATGGTTGCCTCAGTGCATTCCCCATTCATTCCGGCTGCCGGAATGGTTGCCTCAGTGCATTCCCCATTCATTCCACTGCCGGACTGGTTGCCTCAGTGCATTCCCTATTTATTCCACTGCTGGGATGGTTTCCTCAGTGCATTCCCCATTCATTCCACTGCCGGAATGTTTGCCTCAGTGCATTCCCCATTCATTCCGGCTGCCGGAATGGTTGCCTCAGTGCATTCCCCATTCATTCCACTGCCGGAAATGGTTGCCTCAGTGCATACCCCATTCATTCCACTGCCGGAATGGTTGCCTTAGTGCATTCCCCATTCATTCCGGCTGCCGGAATGGTTGCCTCAGTGCATTCCCCATTCATTCCGGCTGCCGGAATGGTTGCCTCAGTGCATTCCCCATTCATTCCACTGCCGGAATGGTTGCCTCAGTGCATTCCCCATTCATTCCACTGCCGGAATGGTTGCCTCAGTGCATTCCCCATTCATTCCACTGCCGGAATGGTTGCCTCAGTGCATTCCCCATTCATTCCTGCTGCCGGAATTGTTGCCTCAGTGCATTCCCCATTCATTCCGGCTGCCGGAATGGTTGCCTCAGTGCATTCCCCATTCATTCCGGCTGCCGAAATGGTTGCCTCAGTGCATTTCCCATTCATTCCACTGCCGGAATGGTTGCCTCAGTGCATTCCCCATTCATTCCACTGCCGGAATGGTTGCCTCAGTGCATTCCCCATTCATTCCGGCTGCCGGAATGGTTGCCTCAGTGCATTCCCCATTCATTCCACTGCTGGAATGGTTGCCTCAGTGCATTCCCCATTCATTCCGGCTGCCGGAATGGTTGCCTTAGTGCATTCCCCATTCATTCCACTGCCGGAATGGTTGCCTCAGTGCATTCCCCATTCATTCCACTGCCGGAATGGTTGCCTCAGTGCATTCCCCATTCATTCCGGCTGCCGGAATGGTTGCCTCAGTGCATTCCCCATTCATTCAGGCTGCCGGAATGGTTGCCTCAGTGCATTCCCCATTCATTCAGGCTGCCGGAGTGGTTGCCTCAGTGCATTCCCCATTCATTCCGGCTGCCGGAATGGTTGCCTCAGTGCATTCCCCATTCATTCCGGCTGCCGGAATGGTTGCCTCAGTGCATTCCCCATTCATTCCACTGCCGGAATGGTTGCCTCAGTGCATTCCCCATTCATTCCACTGCCGGAATGGTTGCCTCAGTGCATTCCCCATTCATTTCACTGCCGGAATGGTTGCCTCAGTGAATTCCCTATTCATTCCGGCTGCCGGAATGGTTGCCTCAGTGCATTCCCCATTCATTCTGGCTGCCGGAATGGTTGCCTCAGTGCATTCCCCATTCATTCCACTGCCGGAATGGTTGCCTTAGTGCATTCCCCATTCATTCCACTGCTGGGATGGTTTCCTCAGTGCATTCCCCATTCATTCCACTGCCGGAATGTTTGCCTCAGTGCATTCCCCATTCATTCCGGCTGCCGGAATGGTTGCCTCAGTGCATTCCCCATTCATTCCACTGCCGGAAATGGTTGCCTCAGTGCATTTCCCATTCATTCCACTGCCGGAATGGTTGCCTTAGTGCATTCCCCATTCATTCCGGCTGCCGGAATGGTTGCCTCAGTGCATTCCCCATTCATTCCGGCTGCCGGAATGGTTGCCTCAGTGCATTCCCCATTCATTCCACTGCCGGAATGGTTGCCTCAGTGCATTCCCCATTCATTCCACTGCCGGAATGGTTGCCTCAGTGCATTCCCCATTCATTCCACTGCCGGAAATGGTTGCCTCAGTGCATACCCCATTCATTCCACTGCCGGAATGGTTGCCTCAGTGCATTCCCCATTCATTCCGGCTGCCGGAATGGTTGCCTCAGTGCATTCCCCATTCATTCCGGCTGCCGGAATGGTTGCCTCAGTGCATTCCCCATTCATTCCACTGCCGGAATGGTTGCCTCAGTGCATTCCCCATTCATTCCACTGCCGGAATGGTTGCCTCAGTGCATTCCCCATTCATTCCACTGCCGGAATGGTTGCCTCAGTGCATTCCCCATTCATTCCTGCTGCCGGAATTGTTGCCTCAGTGCATTCCCCATTCATTCCGGCTGCCGGAATGGTTGCCTCAGTGCATTCCCCATTCATTCCGGCTGCCGAAATGGTTGCCTCAGTGCATTTCCCATTCATTCCACTGCCGGAATGGTTGCCTCAGTGCATTCCCCATTCATTCCACTGCCGGAATGGTTGCCTCAGTGCATTCCCCATTCATTCCGGCTGCCGGAATGGTTGCCTCAGTGCATTCCCCATTCATTCCGGCTGCCGGAATGGTTGCCTCAGTGCATTCCCCATTCATTCCACTGCCGGAATGGTTGCCTCAGTGCATTCCCCATTCATTCCACTGCCGGAATGGTTGCCTCAGTGCATTCCCCATTCATTTCACTGCCGGAATGGTTGCCTCAGTGAATTCCCTATTCATTCCGGCTGCCGGAATGGTTGCCTCAGTGCATTCCCCATTCATTCTGGCTGCCGGAATGGTTGCCTCAGTGCATTCCCCATTCATTCCACTGCCGGAATGGTTGCCTTAGTGCATTCCCCATTCATTCCACTGCTGGGATGGTTTCCTCAGTGCATTCCCCATTCATTCCACTGCCGGAATGTTTGCCTCAGTGCATTCCCCATTCATTCCGGCTGCCGGAATGGTTGCCTCAGTGCATTCCCCATTCATTCCACTGCCGGAAATGGTTGCCTCAGTGCATTTCCCATTCATTCCACTGCCGGAATGGTTGCCTTAGTGCATTCCCCATTCATTCCGGCTGCCGGAATGGTTGCCTCAGTGCATTCCCCATTCATTCCGGCTGCCGGAATGGTTGCCTCAGTGCATTCCCCATTCATTCCACTGCCGGAATGGTTGCCTCAGTGCATTCCCCATTCATTCCACTGCCGGAATGGTTGCCTCAGTGCATTCCCCATTCATTCCGGCTGCCGAAATTGTTGCCTCAGTGCATTCCCCATTCATTTTGGCTGCCGGAATGGTTGCCTCAGTGCATTCCCCATTTATTCCGGCTGCCGGAATAGTTGCCTCAGTGCATTCCCCATTCATTCCGGCTGCCGAAATGGTTGCCTCAGTGCATTTCCCATTCATTCCACTGCCGGAATGGTTGCCTCAGTGCATTCCCCATTCATTTCACTGCCGGAATGGTTGCCTCAGTGCATTCCCCATTCATTCCGGCTGCCGGAATGGTTGCCTCAGTGAATTCCCCATTAATTCCGGCTGCCGGAATGGTTGCCTCAGTGCATTCCCCATTCATTCCGGCTGCCGGAATAGTTGCCTCAGTGCATTCCCCATTCATTCCGGCTGCCGGAATGGTTGCCTCAGTGCATTTCCCATTCATTCCACTGCCGGAATGGTTGCCTCAGTGCATTCCCCATTCATTCCGGCTGCCGGAATGGTTGCCTCAGTGCATTCCCCATTCATTCCACTGCCGGAATGGTTGCCTCAGTGCATTCCCCATTCATTCCACTGCCGGAATGGTTGCCTCAGTGCATTTCCCATTCATTCCACTGCCGGAATGGTTGCCTCAGGTTATTCCCCATTCATTCCGGCTGCCGGAATGGAGTGCACACTGCATGGGTAATTATTTTATTTGATTTAAAATGTTGGCCAAACAATAGACTTTGGCATAAATATTTATTATAAATCTCCTATGATTCTCAACAATTACCAATATCATTACTCTCAATATGTTACATGCCTGATTAGACAGTTGGTGATGGTGCATTTGCAATAAAAAATAATAATAATAGACATATAATAACGCTAAACTATATTTTAGCGATTTACGCAAATTCAAAACAAGCGTACTATTACCACAGGGACACTTTTAACAGCACCACGAATAGTGTAAGGATATTAATGATCCCTAAGAGCCAAGAGAATTGGTGAGAACTCGAACCCACGTAGCAAGCTTGCAAGGTGGATTGCCGAACTGCTACACCACTGTACAAGTGGTGATGTCAAGGGAATAGAATACAAATGAAAGATGACCAGCAACTTCTAGCATAAGTTGGTTTCCTTAAAACATGGGGAAAAATGCCAATACTTTGAAATATTATACCCAGAAAGATTTGGTGCATGCAGAGTCAAAATGTATGCATATAGAAATATATCCATGTTGATTAATACAAACGAAAAGTAAAACATTTATTGCTCCCATTTCTAATATTTGATTTGGTGGAGCACTTAGCTTTTTCCACTGTTGCCAGTACAGAATTCCTATGTCTTTGAAATCAAGTCTTTGCCAACAACTGCTTTGCTGTGTTGTAGCTGATAACACTGTTCAACATGACATATAGCCACCTTACACACCAAAACATATACTAAGTCACAGAGTGGAATAAATACCCTCAAACTTGAAAATATACCAAGGTTAGCCACATACACGCATCATCCGGGGTTCAAACTCATTACCTTGTTGTTGCAAGCTCATTTCTTTATTCACTGAGGTATACTTCACATTGAAACACCAACACCAAACTGCACATTAACTATTTTGCACAGCTGAATGGCTGTCTTAGCCCTGATAAATCGGTCATGTTGCAATTAATATGAACAGCATGACGGATAACGTGCTATTAAAATATTAACCCTAGATAAACACACACATAAATTAAAAACACTGTTTTACTAAAGCAGCAGGAGCTGCAAAAACTTCACCAAAAAGCAAGGAATGAGCGCGTTTGCAAATCTTACGCTAAATACAAGCATTTGCATATTGATTTTTACTTTTAGGAGTATGCTTAATAATGTAGTCTACTAACTCACTTGGTGCTTAGGGTTGACCTGGGGTGTTGAACTTCTGCACTTAGTATTGGTGGGTGGAATACCTAACCACTACACTATCATGCCACATCTAAATTTACCTCATGCAAATGATTCGTACGCCATATAATTGTACTTAAAACTATTTTACCGATACTATTGCCACAACATTAACAGCTAAGCTCATTAATGACATCTGTAATAATCGTTAGAATCTCTATTTAGCCTACAGAAAATAAACTTTGCTAACATGTCAGGTCACTTTTAGACAAAAACACACTTGGTTAATTAGAACGCACCTGGGTGCTCCTAATGACGTGTCCGGCATACTCTCCGGCCTACTCACCTGCATTTAATTCACTAATTACAGTGCTAGTTAAAAAAGTTAAAAATACCTTGCTTGCACTTCTGTATTATTGGGAGTTTCACAGTTCTGGGTAAGTAGGCCTTAATGGTGAAATGTTTCATAATCTCTGCAGTTTATTGCTGTACCTTGCTCAACACTCATGTTTATTTGTAGGAAAAGATATTGGTGAGATACAGATAGAAAATTATGCTGAAAGGTCATAATGGTTAAGATTTTTATGTTGAAGGTTAGTGGAAAAGTCTTTAATTAGCTGCAGAGTTTGAATATTGAGGCAACTGTGTAGACTTGGGATGCGCCTCTGCATAGAGACCTCTCGAATGTAGTGGCAGAAATAAATATTATCCATCTATATTTATTTATTTGTTACCTGTTTACCTCCCCCCACAGATCTTGGTCCTGGATTGTGTATTTTGGGTGTCTACAGATTGCTTTTTGACATTCCACACTTGTCTGTGTGTGTGGTAAGTAGAAACCAGATATTGTTCATTACATACCCCTTGTTAAAACACTTTGCAGTAAGAATGTCCATGCTGCTCTATTATTTTTTTTTGTTGGTTCTAATCACTTTGTTTGAAGTGTTGTTTTTTGGACCCTACCTTAAAGACACATTAACACTCTGGGCCTGAGTCATTAAGGAGAGCAAAGCATCAAAAAGAAGTAAATGTTCTAGTGGACAAACCATGTTACAATGTAAGGGATGCACATTTGTCACTTTTTTTGGCACATAAGATAAATACTGCCTGCTTCTTCATGTAGCACACGCTTACTTGTTAGCTTTAGTTTTACCCTGACATTTAAATATGATCTAGAGCATGTCCTACCCCAACTATAAATCTGTCCCCACATTTAACATTTACCTCCCCCTCCAATGCAACATGGTTTTGCCCAGGTGTAGAGTTATTCCTTCTTTATGCTTTGCTCTCGCTAATGACTCAGGCAGTCTGTATTTAGTGTTTCACTACCTTCACATTCTTACGCCACAACAATTGTATTACAAGTAATGTGAATTTTAAAAGGGTATATGGCGATGGTAAGTATCATGTTTGCAAGCACTTTGGTGGTGGTTCTATATGAATAGATGGTGTTTGGACAAAGAAGAGGTTTATTTTTCCTAGTTTTAGTTTTTAATTTGATTTTTTTTTTTTCTCTTTATATCCCACCTGCAACATTACTTCCATCTACTTATGGACTGTCCTTTTACACCAAAAAGCGAGACGATGAATTACGACTACTTTGTAAGTATTGGTTGTGTCATTTGTGGCAAAGTCAGACAATGCCAAGTGTCCACGTTTCACTTAAGTGCTGGTTTGTAATCTTTTCCTTTTGAAACACCCCTAGTAGCAAAGGGTATGTGTCCTGTGATTAGTGGACGCCGCCTGGTGTGTAATTATTAGTTTGGTGTACATTGACAATCTCCAATGTGGATTGAGCTTTGTTTAGCAGCCATTAATAGATGTGGCTAGTTTGCATTGGATGCTAATTATACAGTATTATGACTTTGTAACCTTACTATTTAGGCTATAATGTAGTTTCAGCTTGTATGTTAAAATGTTTCAATTTAATTTCTTGCAGGTATAGTTGTACTCTTATGGTGTTAATCTTGCTTTATTTGTCTTTCCTCTCCATACATAGGAGACAATGCGTATCCCTCCTGCCCTTGGCTCCTCATTTCTATCTTGAACCCACACACAGAGCAGGAGGAGGCCTATAACTCTGCTCATAGGGCCACCAGATCGGTCATTGAAAAAGCCTTTGGCGTTTTGAAGGCTCGTTTTAGATGTCTTGACCGGTCTGGTGGTGCCCTCATGTATGAGCCGAGGAAGGTGTGTAAGATCATTGCTCTGTGTGTGGTGTTTCATAATATTGCCATCAGGAGTGGGGCACCAGGGGTCCTGGACGAGGTTGCTGGGGTGGACGAGGCGGATATGGCGGAGGAAGATCTTGGAGATTCCCCCCCCCCCCCCCCCCCTCGTGAAGCAGTGCGTGGCTCCAACTTCAGGAGCTATGTTGTGGAGACATATTTTTGAGGTAATTCTTTGGGGTTGTGACTTTTTATATCTTCACATTTCAAAGATCTGTGGTCAAATTATGTGCAAGCTTAGTCAAGGGTAGATTATCTAAGGTATTAAGGTATGGTAATTCAAAATGGGAATATGAATAGACATGGCCTGGTGTGATAGTGAAATTTTTAATATGTGTAATAATAGGGGAAAAACCATGGCAACCTGTATTTTACCTTTACAATGTGTGTAGAAAGTATAGCTTCATGCCTCTAAGCTTAGCCTCAATGTCTTTTGCTAAATGCACGTTAATGGGGTAGATTTAATCTACAGGCTAATGTGGCAACATAATTGACATTTGGTTTTCTACAGTTTAAACAGTCCAGACTTTGCACACTTGATGCTTGTATAAGCTGAGGCACCAAAGGTGCTAATGGTCTAGTATGTATATGTCCCCTAGTGTCAAAATGGCGTGCCGAAATAGTTCTAGCGAAAATGTACCCTAACTCTGCTCATTTAGCCATGTGAGGTTTATAGTTTATTGATCAGCACATATAGTGTTGATAAGTGCTCATTTTTCACACTTTATTTGTGTTTCTTATATCTACAGGCTGTTTATTACACTTGGCCTGCAGTGCTGGCCTTTCTGCCATTGCACTTTTCTTTGGAGTTGGTGGATGTTGCCATGGTGAAGGGTGTTGACAAATGTAAGTAGTATAGTGCTATCTGCACTAAAATGTGACTGTCCAGTGAGTGTGCTCCATACAATAATGTCGTTACTAAGCCTGCAATGTGTGGTTGCGCAAACAAAACATATGGGCAGATGCTAGCTATGTTACATATGGGTTTGGTGTTTGTAATTATGTCAAATAGTGCATTCAGAATCCAAGATATAGTCCAAACACACAAGCCATTATTATACACTATTGTGTAGAATATTACCGGCTTTTTTTACACATGCCAATACAGTGGTCAACATCTTGATTAACAAGTCATCAACTAGATATCAAAATGCAAGTTATGTGTGAGCTAATATTGCCATATTAAATTTTTGATTCTCATTCAACAGGGTGCGTTGGCGTGGATTTTGGAGTTGTGCAATTTGTGTCTCACTACATGTTGAAGTATTTCTCCAGAGCTCCAAGCCTGCTTATGTCTCTTCAGTCTGGCCAGATTGTCATCTCTTCATCCAAGGAACTTTGACACACACAGACCATTAACTTGTTTGCTTTGTTTTTGTTGGCACGTTTGGATACATATATGTACTAAATCTAGCCTATGCTGCAAATGTCTCAGCAATCAGTTGCCATGCCATTTTGTACCATTACTATAGCGCAGTGATTCATCTTGTTATACACATAAATCCATGTGTAGTGCTTTCCAAACTATTGTGGAACAGGTGTATTTTGAAAATATATTAAATCTGTGTTGTTCTTTTGTCCTTTGCCACAGATACACCATAGCCTACAAACACGCTCAATGGGGTTAATGTTCAGTTTTTGAAAATGTGCATAGTGTGGAGGTTTGTATGTGTGTTTGGTTGCTTAGTAGTAAATTTATTGGGCACTTTCAGCTTTTAGAGGGAACATGGGATGTGCCTAGCAATAGAGGCATTCCATTACAGGTAAACGTATAGAAATAATGCAAAAATGTTAGCAGTGTCAGGTCAAACGCTACCAACTTTTGGCCCTTGTCGAAACAGGATAACAATCTTCTTCTCTTGTGCTAGTGGCACTTTGTTTCAAAGTGGTCCAACACCCACATGGCAGACACAAACCCCACACTAACAATCATGGGGAATGCGTTCGGGCACTAAGCTTGTAGAGTCTTGCTACAAGGCCATAATAACAATATGTGTTAGCCACCTTTGGTGTAGCAAATATTCCAGTCTCCACCCTTTTCTTGGTGTTTTTACAATGTTTAATTGCTGAGTTATGTAATACCTCACCTAGTTTGCTAATTGGTCGAGCCACCTATATTTGAACTTACAGCCAACACAGATACTCCACATGAGCACTAGTTACATTAGTCTGATTACACACATTGTTAGGCAGCAGTCACTTTACATGTTTGCTGAACCTGACAATGTAGGTCTCCAATGTTATTGTGGTGTATAAATGTGTAATTGTTTGTCAATACCATTTTCAGGTTGATTGCCCTCTGAAAGTGGAAAGTAGTGACAAGTCACATTCCAGTTTGGTTTCTCTTCAAATCGTGTGTCTGGTAAATTGTGTTAGTTTGCGGCCTAATACCACCTATATCTGTTTAAACATGCTAGTCAATGTTAACACTAATTTTCTGGTCTTGCATTTGCCCATGCCTTGGCCAAGGGAAGTACAAATCCTTAATGTACAGATATCCTGCCTGTAGGATGATGGGTCCATGTTCAAATTCCTTAACAACACCATCTAATCCAAGAGTGTTGGCCCGAGCACACAGTCATTTGAGGGTTTAATGTCTGGTAGATATTGTTGATGTTTACATTGTTAGGTGAGGCATCCACTTTATTTGGCTTATAGATGGTGAACGTGTGCAATGGGTAGCTGTGTCTGTATTGCCAAGAAATCACAACATACCAAACTTCCAATTATAATATGTTGGCCGTTCTATAATAGCTTGGCCTTGCTTAAATGTTTTCCAAAACTGTAAGGGAGCAAAATCCGAGTGACGTGGCCACTCTAACAATGAATGAATCACAGTGTACAAAACGTAAGAAACTCTAAGGTCCGTTTCTTTTAATAATGTATTCAAGGTTCCAGATTGGTTTAAACTATCATGGATTGGGGGGATCAGATCATAGAGTTTTGAAAAGTCGCTACAGGATAAAAGGCGTTTGGTGGACAAACTACCTCTTGAACATCCATCACTAGGTGAGGTGGAGTCTACTTACTTGTATTACAGAGTGCTTCTTTGCCTGAGCAAACCATATCTATACTGCAAGGTTTTTCATTTGCTTCTTACATGATTAGTCAGACACACAGCACTACATACACCCTTATATTGTGTCAAACTGTCACGGTAGTCTGTATTTCTTGAACCGATTCGGGACCCTTGGGACTAGCTGGAGCAGGACTGAAACTGAACAGAGCAGCCTGGATGATCTTCCTGCTCATGTTCTTGCTGATTGTCGAATCTAGCAGGGGAATGAGCAGTCTGAGAATGTGGACAGAAACACTGATTTTGTAATGCAGCCAGGAACACTGGAGCCAATAACTATCCTCTGGAGAGAAGTGTGTTGTTCAGGCAATGAACAGATCACAGCAGCAGGTTTAAATAGGTTGTCCCAAACAACTATTGGCTGATCACTTCATGGGATCACAGGTGCCGAATCTGGTTGGTCTGGAAGGATCACCTGACTGCATCCAAGATGCCTGTGCACATGCAGCTGAACAAACAGTGTGTGTTTGTTTACAAACGGAGCTGTGGAGAACGGGAATGTTGCAGATGACCAGAAGGGACCCAGGTAGCCGTGATATGACAGCGGCGGATGGGGTAAGTGCGACTAAGATCCAAATGTGAGACCCAACCTATATGTGCCTAGTGCAATAAGGTCATGAAGTTACATTTAAACAAGTGTTATGCTAAAGGGCGTCCGGTGTACCACACACTGTGCATTAGCACTATTCTTAAATATAAATCCCTTATTAGATATTTAGAATTTGCACAGAATCTTACCTGTACAAATTAGTAGTTAACAATAATTGTCCTGTGGCATAATGTCCAAAAAAGTTTTGACTAATTTGGTTACATTAACACCTGTCTTTTGTGGCTCCTTTGTGTCAGGTTACAGTTTGCAAATGCAATACTTCCTTTACAGGATGATTTGGCCTACCTCTAAAGGGGCACTGTAGTAGTTGCACGCTTTGTTTGAAATAATTTACTCAGGCAAATAAAGAAACACTGTGGAAAAATCATTAAGAAGCTTACCTTGATACACTTCTTGTTTAAGTCTTCTTCAGCAAACCATGGCCCTGAATCATTCTGGAAAGGTAAGGCAAAGTAACTAAGCAAGGCCAAACCATGTGAGTTTGGAGGGGGATGTAAACCAAAAATGTGATTGGAGATCTAATTTTGGGGTAGGAGAGGTCCTAGCTGACCTGGACATTTCAGTGTAACAATAAACTATCAAGTATTTGTGCGATACATTAGGATACAGACAGTATTTTACTTTGGCCCTAAACCTATTGCTAATTTGCACCATTCACATTTTAAAAGGCTTTTTAGCAGCATACAGAAATATGTATCCTTGACATTTAGGTTCATTAATCAATCAGGGCCGTGGTTTTGGTCAGCACACTGACATTACATACATATTCGTTAGAATACGTTAATGAATCAGGCCCTGTGTTCGGAGATGATACTTTGATTAGAGTTGATAGCAAGTATTGTTAGTAAAAAAGCATAATGGAATATGCCTTACCAAATAGGCACGTTATTGAAGTAGTAGCAAAATTTTTATTAAAAACATAAACTAAACATATTTATGGCATATATTAAATCATAATGTTTGGTTATAACAATACAAATTATTTTTTACAAGGCTTAATGAAGGGGGTTTCAAGGGAGGCTCCCCGACTCCGACTTCTTGTCACCCGTGACGTAGAGGAGTCAGAGGAACCAGGCAATGGGGCAAGGCAAACGGATTGTGTCCGACGAGGTGAAGGTGCAGGGTCAGGGTCAGGGGATGGGGAAGAGGGCACGACAGGGGATTGGCCAAAGCCATGGACAAAGGCTAAACACATAAGACGACATAGTTGGGGGTCAGGGAGGGAGGAGTCAGACACACCAGGGAGGGTGGACACAACAGACACACCAGGGAGGGAGGAGTCAGACTCAACATGGAGGCTGGAGCCAACAGACAACTGGGTATGGGGGCTGGGGAACAAATAATCTGAGCTGGGTGAAGGGATTGTGCCGGAGGTGCGTTGGGAGTGGGCATGCAAGATATCACCCAGGAGTGTTGCTATATTTGTCACTGTGGTATTTAAATTATCCATTTTGGTGGTGAGTGTCATCATTAAAGAGGTGTGTGTGCTCATGAAAGTGGAGAGTGTGTTAGTGAGACTGGTGATTTGCTGATCCGTGTGTTGGACAGTGCTCGCTATTTGTGACAGGTGAACATTCTGTGCATCAGTGGTGTTTTTAAGAGTTTGGGCTGCGTGTGAGAGTGTCCGCTGCCTTACATGTTCAGCTGCCTCCAGCTGAGCCTCCTCCACATCACGGGCAACTTCCTCCTGCACTGCTGCAGCAGGCGCCTGCTGCTCACATTCTGTAGAGAGATAATAAGAAAAATAAAGTAATTAGAATCAAAGAGTAAGGTACGATATTATATTTGCTAAAACATCTTACAACGCGTGATGTAGCATTGGTAAAGTGTCAGCTTCCCTTGAATGTGCTAGCAGCCCTTGCCGGTCCCCAAAAACATACATTTCCACTTATGGTGTCACATTTTTGGATAAGCCCTACATATTGAGACCATTTGTCTTCAGTGTGTACATTTCATTTCCTACTATATGATAGGCAAACACATTGCGCAATTAAAGTTTACCTTCACACACATCCTGAGAGTTGACACTTTTACTCAGACAGATACAAAGCTTTACAGACATTAAGTAAGCAAACTCATCATGTACTTAGTGGAGCGGCCTCTCCTGTTCGGGGTGGGCTAGAGCCAGTGTCTATGTCGCCCACCCCAACAATCTCCACCAGGGCTATTGCTGCCCTTGCCCGCTCTTCGAGGTGTTAAATTACTACGTAGTGGAGGCCCCCCACCAGTCCCTTGGGCATGCCTGTGCATGTCAACCAGCTTCCCTTTCAGGCAGGGCCTGATTAAGGGTCACAGCCGCCCTAGGCTACTACACTGGTTACCGCCCTCCCCCCCCCGCACCAATGTTTGGGTAAATAAAAAAAAAACATATATATATATATATATATATAGATATATGTAAACAAAATTGTAAAACATTAATTAATACATAAAACACACTTCATTATGCACTTCCTCTCTTACCTGATCTTGCAGCGTAGACTACCTGGTGTTCTCTTTTGCTTGTTCTTGGAGCGTTGTCCGTTGCCTGGCTTCTGAAAACCTGGGAGTCCTGTATTTAAAATGTGCAAAAATTGTATTATAGTGCCAAATTTTAACAAACCCTGAATGATACAAAACAACCCCCTAGTACAGACATAGACAATAAAATATATGAAATTTATTTACACTCATATAGTAACATTTACCAGCCCTGTCTATCTAGTATTTAGTATTCTAGTGACTGCTGAAACCACAGTCAGCATCCACATCACCGCCACACAATACAGAGATCCTTCCCCCACAAGCTATTTCATCACCTCCGCCACCAGCTAATTCATCCCCCCCATCGACCCGCAACAGACAGTGTATGACCCCCCTATCCAATTCATTAACCCCCCCTCTAGCCAGTTCATTACCTCCCCATTTTCACTTCATTAATCCCCTCCCCTAGCCATTTCATTAAACCGCTCCATCCAATTCATAAGCACCCCCTATCCAATTCATAAGCACCCCCTCTAGCCAGTTCATTAATCCCCATTTGCACTTCATTAATCCCCCCTAGCCATTCCATTAATCCCCCCCATCCAATTCATAAGCCCCCCTCTAACCAGTTCATTACCTCCCCATTTTCACTCCATTAATCCCCCCTATCCAATCCATACTAGCCAGTTCATTAATCCCCCCATATCCAATTTATAAGACCCCCCTCGTTAGCCACATTAGCCAGTTCATTAGTCCCCCCAGTCATCTCCCCCCCCCCCCCCCTGATATTTAACAAGCTGCACTTACCTTGCTGTCTTCTGTTCCTCCTCTCACCAGCCGGCGCTTCTGTCATCTTCACACACAGCTAACAGCATCCGACGCTGTTAGCTGCACTGTCACTGCGGGCGCGCTCTCTGTGATTAGTGTGGTCACGTGAGATGTGAGATCTCACGTGACCACACTAAGCAATACACTGACTAATAGCAGCAGCTAACAGCATCAGATGCTGTTAGCTGCGTGATTGGGTATAGGAAAATGCGGGACCGCCCCCTTGTGGACAGGGGCAGCCCCATCAGAGGAGAAAGAAGCCGATCGCCGGCATTTGAATAAAAAAACAAAAAATAAAAAAAAAACAGCTTGCTAGTGTGCCGTGCTGCGCCCCCCAGGACTCAGCGCCCCAGGCTGCAGCCTGGTCAGCCTAGTGGTTGATCAGGCCCTGCTTTCATGCGTCCTTTATAGTCTGCCCATCTGTGGAATAGACAAACATTATTGCCTCACATAGTAGTTCCAAAAAAACATTGCACGTTTGCTAATCACACCAATTTATCCTACACATACAGTAATACAGATTTTGCACTTTTGAAGCGCGGATAATGTGGGCAACATATTATGTCACTGTGACCAAGGGCCATGCTGTTAGTTTCTGGAAACAAAGGGCCTGATCAACAAATGCATTGGAGACACAAGGTGGTTTCACCTCACAGGTGACTAATGATACTATGTCACAATATCCATATTTATCTATAGTGATATCTATATATATTATTTTACAAATAGGCACAGTCAGACAAGTTAAATAGGGCTATTGTTTTAAAATCGGATTAGTTCCTTTTCTGTACTTCAACCTTTGTACGCTCATATGGAGATATCGCATTGATGAGCCGTGTAATTTCTTGCCAATGCGTTTGGCGCTCGCGTCCGGTTATTTGCCGGTCGCCACTGTGGAACCTAGCCAGAACCTCTTCGACCAGCACCTCCAGCTCCTCCTCAATAAAATTGTTTTTCCGCCTACTTGGTAGCCCTGGTGCCTGCACATCACTTGGCCCAGCATCAGACATATTCCTATTTGAAAGATAAGTCGTGTCTTTATAGGCAATGCACACAGTCAGGTGGTAATACAGAATCTAAGCACATCCACCCCCTAAATAAGGTAGCATTTCACAAACTTCTAACTATGTCTAAAACACATGCCCCTAATTATAATAAACATTGTGGCTTGTCTATTTAACAAGCATTGAGTTTGGCCACTGCATTTTGACAGACATATTCGTCAAATACTATTGCAACATTCTCCTACTACTACTACTACCACTCGTCACTTTTCAAACCATTACATTGGTTGACAGGTTAGCAACACACCAAAATGAAGGATATCACTCAGAGTTGCAGAGTGACAAACCCTATATTGTGTTATTAATATTAATATTTGGTTACAAATCAGCCAGCAACACACTTAAGTGTGTACTCCAAATGCAATTTGGGAGGTATGCGCCAAAATAAGTGTATACATTTGGACCCATGTGTCCATCAATGCAATAAGCTAATTATTAATGTGTTGAACATGGATAAGGAAAAAGAACTTCGCATACTGTAGGCTACTATTGCAAACTTTCCATGTTAAATGTGAGGGCAAGGCCCATTTCTATAGCAGTTTAATTACAGTTCGGCCACACATATTTCATAGCAAACAGTTTGCTACATTAGGAGATACACACAATTGGAATATCCTGAAATATCTGTTAAATATTTATACTTACTTTTTTTCAAAGGTTTGCACAAAAAAAACCCCAAAAAATATGTTTGAAAACTGGGTAATGCGTGGTATGGGCTGCAATAAAAAAAACAAAAAAACAATATAAATATTTCAAACCAAGGAAAGGTAATGTGGTCAACAATGCTAACCTCCAAATTTTCATATGGATAAGGTTAAAAATAACTTAGCATACTGTAGGCTACTATTGCAAACTTTCCATGTTAAATGTGAGGGCAAGGCCCATTTCTATAGCAGTTTAATTACAGTTCGGCCACACATTTCATAGCAAACAGTTTGCTACATTAGGAGATACAAACAATTTGGAAATCTTACAATCACTGATTTAGTTTAGTACTTACTTTTGTTTTATGGTTTATTAGGCAAAGCATCCAAATGTAATCCAAACTTTAATGTGTCCTGCCCTGCCAAAAAAGCTAATGAGCAGGCAGTAAAGCAAAGCACATTAACCTTAATGGATTAATAAACCAGGTGTACACTTTTCTTCCTAATTGCAGAGCACAGAGTACTCGTCTCAGTGCAGGTGGCCGCCATGTTCTTGGTGGGAGAGACAACACAGGTGTGTGAAAGATCCGCGTGAGCACGCCCATACGTGCTCTGAGAACCAATCTGAGCGCAGAATACTGCAGAGGTGTTTTTGGGCAAACTAAAATGAGGGCCAGCACATTTGCGCGCCGTGAGCTCCGTGTCCTCACAGAGGCAATGGATAACGTGCCCTCAGGGTGCTATATCTCGAATGAGGTCAAGCTGCGGGCCTATGAAAGGGTCCGCAGACACCTCAGCCTGCGGTATCAAATACGCAGGAGCGTCGTCCAGCTCCAGAGGCACTGGAGCGATCTCCGGCGACATCAGCCCAGGCTCCTTGCAGAACTCCGGCAGGAGATAATAAGAAGTGAGTTCTCTATTAATCGCAAAAAACAAGTGTACACATATATATTTGCTATATGTTTGTAAATATGTTCCCCCTAATCCCCTGACATGGCCTACGTAACAATGTGCAAGCACACTATAAAGGTCATGCCCCTTCCAGTGCACCCAAAATGCTTTGCCTCATGTCTCTTACATTTGTCTGCTGACAATTTACTGACCTAAATGTTTTTGTGTGTCAAATCTGAACATTAAGGGTGGTTTTTGCAATCAGGCATTCTAACTCTTGCCCCGAGTGCTGTAACTTGCTGGTCTAACCGTAAAAACATTTTGGAGTGGCAGATGTGTTGTAATTAGTGTGGAAAGATTTAAAATGCATGTTTCAAATACCAAACACCTTATAGTTTGGTCAAATCTTTACAAAATCAAATAAGATGCAAACAGATTTCAGAGTGTACTACATATAGCTAATCAATCATTCATTAACTGACTAGTTGCACTGTGAGGTAGTCCCAACAAAGGGTGATTTCCAAAGTATACTCAACATTCAAAGATTTGGAGCTCCATCCACTAATTCTGTGGTCCTGTAAAGAGAGAACTATTTGACATCATTACCAGGGCCATGGGAGTTTGCAGACTTAAATTCACCGACATGAAAAAACATACTACGGGCAAATTTTGTAAAAAACCAAATTAGGCGGCCAGTAGTATTTTTGGGGAGTGTGGTAGACAAGACATGCAAATATGGAGCAAGCTGCCAAACTCCACACATATGAACCAATAATCAGGGACTTGAACTCCTGACCCCAGTGCTGTGAGAGCAAAGTGCTGACCACCAGGCCACAGAGAAATTCCACATCTCTATGGAAAATAAAATAAATTGTGACAGGTCATGTGAAATTCTTTGTGTTCATCATGTTTAGCTCCTTGCTTTGTTAGTAGCTAATATTTCTGTCTGCTGCCAATGCAAAGTTAATGAAACATGTATGATCACCTGATTGTCAGAATACTATCAGTTTTGTAAGCTGTTGATTGTGTTAACATGGCCTTTTTTTTAAAATTCCTTTTTTCCAACAGACCGGGCACGCTGGGAAAGCCGGCAACGGCGCCGGGCAGTGGTGGAGGCGCAGGCAGCGGAGGAGGAGGAGGAGGAGGAGGAGCAGCAGCAGCAGCAGGAGGAGGAGGAGGAGGAGGCGGTGCCGGTACCGGTGCCAATGGCAGCAGCAGTGGCAGCGGTGGAGGAGGAGGAGCGGGCTGACCCGGAGCCCCAGCAATTGGAGGACTCCACATCGGGCAGCCAAGAGGCAGTGGAGTTTGAAGATAGTAAGTATTTGCGATAAGTGATGGACATAATTTGATAAGATTGAGATGTGCATTATACTTGTACATAATCCCTGCTGTGAGACATGTTGAATAACTGGTGCCTTAAATGCCACAGGTTTAACATTTAATATCTGCCTTCAAATTTTATGTCCATTAAACACTCAAACCACAGCCAGAGCCATCTTAACACATGGCCACGCAGGGCAGGACCCCAAAAAATGTGCCCGCTAGCCTGGTCAACTTGTCAGTATATTAATGACTTGTTTATTACTTCAAAGATCTACCAAATTCGTTAGAAATCCTGTGAGTGGTTGTGTAGGTAGAGGCCCATGGTAGTGCTTTGCCCTGGGTCCAATAATGCTGGATAAGACAACCCTGTCCATGGCCCTCTCCCTGTGGGTCACCAGAATGTAGTACATTGATCCAAATGCCTTCTCAACGTCTAATGTGCGTCCAAATGGTTTTGTTGCCAGAGGCCTAACATTTGAAATTAATGTAAAACTACACATCTCTAGTAAATCCTGTCTGTTTGATCAAATAGGTAAACATGTATGTAATGCTTTTTTTCTGATTTCTTTCAGCACCCATGGAGGAAGCTGCCAATTGGCCACCACCACCACCCACCGCAGCTGAGCTTATGGGCCCCATGGCCGAAATTGTGGAGGACCTGGAAGGCGTCCACAATCGTATAGGGCAAATTATTGCCAATTTACGCTTTGAATTGGCCTACTGAGCCTCATTTATGTCTTGATTTTTTGATTTTGTTTTTTTGCACTGTATATGTTCCATTTTATGTACATAGTTGAAAATCATTGTTTCATTTTATAAATATCTAAGTTTATACAAAAAAAACCCTTGGTGTGTGTGTGTCTTTATTCATCTCATTACACAACATGAGGGTGTATGGATAAAAGAGAATATATATAATAATCCGAAAAGAGTAATGAAGAAAGATGATTTGCTTATAACATCATTTCTATAGCATAAAAGGATTTCTTTAGCTGTTTGCATGTAATACAAAATGAACATGTGCCCTCCACGAACAAGCCACCCCTATAAGAGGTATTGCATCTGTAGGCCCTGTGTTCCAGATAAATCCCCCAAAGTCAAATGCCCTAGCTAGTTACCAATTCCCCCAAATACATATGTCATTGTACTGATAGTCCAAGGTTACGTTCAAGTATCAGAGCCAAGCCAGTCACACATTGAAGAGAACCTCGAAAGTGTACCCAGAAGTGGTGTAAGGCAGAAGTGCAAGCGAAGCAAAGGGCCATGGTACTGGAGTGTGGTGAGCGTTGTGTTTGGATAAAGCAGAGTACATGACATAACGTGTACACCGTGGATCCAGATGAAAGTCGGTTTGCAGGCAATGTTGCATTTAACTCAAAGGAGGCTGACACCTACAAACCCCCCTCTTAGTCCATTCATAGTAATAAATGTCAGCATGCACATAATAATAATAATGTGCATGGGAAGTAGGAGGCCTGAGGCTTTTCTAAAGTTCACCCCAAAAAATACTTTCTTACAATACAGGAGACATATGAGGTCATTTTTTAGAATGTGGTTGAGCGTTTATAACAAATCCAACTAAAAAAAATAAAACCATCGTGTGAAGTTCATGCATTTCTTGTTAGCATCATGATTACAGCCCACATAATAGTTGTGGGTATGCTTGGTATTTGAACTCATGGCTGCTGTGTTGGGAGTCCAAAGTGTTAACCAGTGAGCTACCTGTGAGATGATAGTTTGTGAGTAATTTGATTGAATAATGAGGAGTAGTATTAGGTGTGAGTTGCCTTTGTAGCACGCATGCTGTATGGTTGGTGTTGTCTGTGGTTTCTCACATCTAATGTTGGGCTAGTGGGTAGCTGTCCCACTTTGCATACAGTCATTCCTGAGTTCTAATACAGACAGAAACCCTTCCTCTGTGTGGAGGTTGTATACACTCTTGTGTGTATCCTTTATGGAAGAGTATGCTGTGCATTTTGCTGAAAAGGCAAGATTTATTTACAGCACATACATTTTGATACATTCGTTATTCATGTGTTTTTAATGTAGCCATGTCCATGCATTTTGCGCACTATACGGCGACTTGAAATCCTAAACACAGAAAGATCGTTAAGAATGTGTTTAACAGTGTGTATTACGCTTATTAGTAGCAAAGGAAAAACAACGTTGAGAGTGTTCCACATCAATGTTATTTGTCAGTGAGTAATGAGTAAGGAGTTATCTCATAAAAATAAGCCCCAGGCATTTGTGTTGTGTTGTGTGTAAACAAACTGTTGGTCCCTCCCACAGTGGGCGTGAGGTATGCATTGCTTAGCTTGCCGTCAATCAGTTGAGAGCCGTCGCTTGTGCTTGTACCATGTTTAAAGATCCGCAGGTGGGTGTGTTTTCTAACGTTTGCGCTGCTTATTTCCGTCCCTTAAGTGTAGTGTACCACAAGAGGGTGTGTTTTTGCAGTTTGAGGTGCTTATTTCACTCGCGTAAGTGTTTGAGTCACTCAAAGTATGGATAGCAGATGCGTATGCGTTTGCGAACTTTGATGAATCGGGCCCCTTGTTATTTTCTGTTGAATTAATGTATGACGATCAGTCATTAGATATACTACATAATCATCACAGGATGTATGAAGTCGTTCAAGAAGTGTTCTTATTTTTATAGTCTTCTATGACAAAGTGACTTGTTATTGGGAGATTATATGGGGATATCTGTATATATCTTTTAGCCATTTTTATATATTTAGCTCATGAAACAATTTTGGTTGGGGCTGATCTAACAAATGTATAAATCACAGTTATGTGCAAAGACAGTTTTAGTCTTAAAAAAAACTTACATGTAGTAATCTATGAATTTAACATCTATTAAAATTAAAGCTTGGCATTTTTTAGACTTCAAAATATAAAGTACATTCTTACATATGTCATTTAGTAAACACTGACAGTGTAGATTTTCTTTATATGAGCTCATTGTTACGCTGATGGTCTGTTCACAAACTCACAGAGCTAGTTGGTGGAGGTCTTCACCTTTAGCAGCCGCCTTTCCCATAGAGCTTTATACACTCACTGGTACTCAGATGCCCCCAGGACTTAACTCCAGATGTAGTGTAAGTTTGTAATACAAAACCGTAGCGGCAGGCCAGGAGGCAGCATAGATGGCAGCGGATGGTCAGAAAAAAGCAGCGGTCAGAGGTCACTAGCAAACAGAATAATCAGGTAACACGCCTAAGGTCAGGGTCACAGGTAATACAGCGGGGTCCAAAGTACAGGCAAACAAATCAGGGTCACAGGCAAGCAGGCAAGGTCCAAGGTACAGGCAGGGGTCATACACAGAAGTTCAAACCAGAAGGGATACACCAAACAGTACAGGAGCAGGTTAGCAGACAGGGAACTAGACGCTATAACCGGCAGTGAGGCTAAGACCTCCCTGCCTTAAATACTTTGATGGGCCAATCAGAAAAGAGGAGGACAGGGCTGACAATCAGGAGGCTGTTAATTAATTTACTAGCTTAGAACTGGCATAGATAATAACATAAACCAGGAACATGTATAAATATATAAATGTACCAATCATAGGAGAATCATAGGAGAGCTCCCCCTGGTGTTGGAAGATGTCCCTACACCCTCCTTGGCTCTTTCCTGGGAAACCTCCGGGAAGTAAGAGCTGGCTTCAATAAGGATGCATGGAATGTACGGGGTATCCTCAAAGAGTTGGGAAGTTCCAACTGAAAAGCAACAGGATTAATCTTCCTGATGATATTAAATGGACCAATGTATCTTGGTCCAAACTTAAAGGAAGGCTGGCGGAGCTTGATGTTCTTAGTGGAGAGCCATACTCTGTCCCCTTCCTTGAACTTACAAGGACATCTTAAGCGATCCTTAAATAACTTGGCTCGAGACGCAGCTTGATTCAAATATAAGTTTATCTTTTTCCAAATTCTCTTCAGAGAATTAGCAATGTGTCTGATCTCAAGGTGGGTGGGTGGTATGATGTCAGAAAATGAAACAGACTTGGGATGTCTCCCATAAATGCAGAAACATGGGTCATAACCAGAGGAAGAGTGTGGTGAATTATTGTAGGCAAATTCCGCCCATGGCAGGTATTCTACCCAGTTGTCATTTAATTCAGAAATGTAGCATCTTAAATACTGTTCCAAAGATTGGTTTACACTTTCCGTCTGTCCATTAGTTTGCGGGTGATAGGCTGATGAAAAACTTAGTTGGATGTCAAGCAAGGCACAAAATGATTTCCAGAACTAGGCTACAAATTGAGTTCCTCTATCTGATACAATATTAATCTAAAAACATTTTGAATGAACAGAGGAGCCAAAGACTTAGCAGATGGTAGCTTTGGTAAAGGAACAAAATGAACCATCTTACTAAAGCTATCGATCATCACCTAAATTCAATTACACCCTTTAGACAAAGGCAAATGGAAATGTGGGTCCATGGAACACTGGGCACGGGTAAAGGCATCATCTGTCCCATGGGTAAATCTCTGGGTGTTTTCACCCTGGATCAAATCTCGCAGGACTGTACAAAGTCTCTTAACATCTTTCTTCATAGGAGAGCACCAAACAGAACGAGAGAGCAATTTAATTGTCTTGGTGATACCTGGATGTCCAGATATTTTGCTGTCATGGACCTCAGACAAGACAGACTGTCTCAGACCAGCTGCCACAAACAACAAATTGGGAGGCATAAAAGCTGGTGCCTGATCCTGAACTGCCTGTAACTGGGTTGCCAAATCCTGAGTTAGCCCTGAAACAATGGTTTGAGAAGGTATGATTAGAAGTGTTATAAAGGGTATCCTCATGTTTCTGTAAAAAACTTCTGGATAAGGCATCCGCCTTCAAATTCTTAGAACCAGGGCGATATGTGATCACAAAATTAAATCGAGAGAAGAAAAGAGCCCAGCGCGCCTGTCTGGGATTCAACCTCTTGACAGTCTCAATGTATTGGAGATTTTTGTGATCCGTGTACACCGTGATGTTATGCTTAGCGCCCTCCAGCCAATGTCTCCATTCTTGGGAATGCCCGTTTAATGGCCAGCAACTCACGATTTCCTCATCATAATTTATCTCTGCTGCTGTGAATTTCTTAGAGAAGAATGCACATGGGTGTACCTTCTCATCAGAACTGGACACTTGTGACAGAACTGCCCCCACCCCAACCCAACCTCAGAAGCATCCACTTCAACAATGAATGGTAGCTCTGTATCAGGATGTTTGAGGATAGGAGCAGAAACAAAGGCCTTTTTAAGAGTCTCAAATGCTTTGGCAACTTCTGGCGGCCATACTGCTGGATCAGCTCCTTTCTTAGTTAATTGAGTGATAGGTGCCACAATTGCTGAAAAATTGTGAATGAATCTCCTGTAGTAATTGGCAAATCAGAGAAACCTTTGGATGGCTTTTAGGTTACTGGGAAGTCTCCAATCAGTGATGGCTAGGACTTTTGGCTGGATCCATCGTAAATCCGTTGGCAGAAATGAAATACCCCAAGAATGCCACAGTGGAGACTTCAAACTCACATTTCCCCTTTTTCTGTAGTACCAAACGGATTTGTTCACGGTGTTGGGGCAAAGATGAGGAATAGATCAAGATGTCATCCAGATACACAATGGCAAATTTACCCAGATAATTGCGTAGTACATCATTGATCAAATCCTGGAACACGGCTGGCGCATTAGAAAGACCAAACGGCATAACACAATACTCGTAATGTCCAGAATGAGTGTTGAAAGCAGTCTTCCATTTATCGCCCTTCCGTATCAAATTGTATTCTTCACGTAAATCAATTTTAGAAAATACAGAAGCACCTCTTAACTGGTCGAACAACTGAGAAATAAGTGGCAGAGGATATTTGTTTTTAATGTTGATCTAATTCAGACCTCTGTAATCAATACAAGGTTTTAAATCTCCATCTTTCTTTTTGGCAAAGAAAAATCCGGCACCCAGAGGTGAAAGAGAAGGTCTAATGAACTCTTTTTTCAGGTCCTCAGAAATATAGTTCTCCATGGCTTTGGTCTCTTCCATGGAAAGAGAATATAAACAAGTCTTAGGAAATTTACTCCCGGGCTGAATATCAATAGTGCAGTCATACAGGCGATGTGGTGGTAATGTATCTGCTGCTTGCTTGGAGAAAACATCAGAAAAATCTTAAATATTGCAGCGGGAGTGTGAGACCTGATTTGACCAAAGCAGTAGTAACCTTAACAGGTCTTGCTAGGCTAGTCCTTTGGCAGTTGTAAATGTCCGGATCTGGACCGCCGGCTGATTCAACCACTGATCTCGCCACTGCTGGGTGGAAGGGAGTTCCCTTGTGGGATCCTCCTCCTTGTCCACGCGTTTCGAATATCAAATCTTTATCAAGGCATGGTAGGTTGACATTTGGACAGTCTTAAATAGTCCGCTCATAATTGATAACACATGAAACCGGAACGATCTTATATCACATAATCCATGTGGACATTTACAACTTAACTACATGCTCGTTATTCTCTGAGTGGGGGTAAGAGTCCACCTTTATCAGGCGATCCTGATTTTTTAAGTTTTATATGATGTATCTCGGCTGATGCCGTTTGTTGAAATAAATTGCATATACATTTTTACACATGGGAACGTATTTTCTTTTCCATATTGAAACGGAGTGTATGTCGATTCTAAAGGAATTGAAGCTAACCATTTCATGGGATTACATATGACCGGTTCACTTTTTGCAGTGTAAGTGTACACCCGAAAGGGGAATATAGATTTCTTCACGTGGTGCTGCATGCTAAAAATTTGATTCCATCGGTTCTTAAGGGGTGTTCTTAGAATCAACCCATATATTTGCTGGATACAAGTTACACTATGAGATTTTTCTGGATGTTCTTTTCTTGCATGGGACCCGCATAAACGGATGGGCGAGATTATCATGACGAACTATTCAAGCAGGAGAACATAATTATCTTGAGTGAAGATTTTAAGGAACAGTTTTTCTCGAACTTGGTTTTATATTATTTTATTTTATTTTATTCTTGATTGTATACACCTATAGCGCTATCAAATTCCTTTTGCATTTTTACGTCTGTCTTCTATATTACACAAAAGGGGGTGTGTGTTAAAAGGAATTATAGGCAGCTTGCGGTTTTATGCGCAGGTGCTTCCATATATTGTGTTGTTTATTATTATTATTATTATTATTTATTTATTTATAAGGCGCTACAGATTCCATAGTGCCGGATAGAGAAGGAAGTAACAATTAGATAAGGTAATACATGTCAGTAGCACAGATGAGTCTAAGTAATGCTATGGGGACTCACACAGAGTGCAGCAAAAGACATGACAGAACGTTCGAGGCACAGGAGACAGACATGGGACAATAGGTAGAGAGGACCCTGCCCATGAGTGCTTACATTCTAAAGGGAGGGGTGGTGGGAGACTACCAACTGGGAGAAAAATTTGATGAGGAGGTGATGGATAGAATGGTTAGGAGGTGGTAGGATAGGCGAGCTTGAAAAAGTGAGTTTTGAGTGAGTGTTTGAAGCACTGAAGGTTGGGGGAGAGTCAAGTGAGATGGGGTAGGGAGTTCCAAAGATTAGGGGCAGCATGGCAGAGGTTTTGGAGGCGGGCATGGAAGGAGGTATCAAGAGGTGACTTGAGGCAGAGGCCAGAGGCGAGCGGCGTGGCCGGGTAGGTATGTATCTCGAGACAAGGTCAGAAATTTAAGGCGGAGAAGTGTTGGTAAGGGCTTTGTAAGTGAGGGTAAGGAGCTTGAACTGAATTCTGAAACGGATAGGGAGCCAATGAAGGGATTTACGCAGAGGAGATGCAGAAGAGGTGCGGTGGGAGAGGAAGATGAGCCTAGCCACAGCATTCTGTATGGATTAAAGGTCATAAATGTGAGAGCGAGGAAGACCAGTGAGAAGGAGGTTGCAGTAGTCGAGACGAGAAATGATTTGTGAATGGACCAGGATTTTGGTTGCTTCCTGAGGGAGATAGGGATGGATTTTCATAATGTTACAGATACAGAAGTGGCAGGATTTGGTGAGGGACTGCATATGAGGGGTAAATCTGAGGGCTGAGTCAAGGGTGACTTCAAGGCAGCGAGCTTGGTTGACAAGAGAAAGAGTGATGATGACATTGGCAGGAGGAAAGATGATGAGCTCAGATTTGGAGATGTTTAGTTTCAGGAAGTGCTTTAACATCCAGGAAGTTACATTAGGGAGACAGGTAGATACCTCGGTTAGGACAGCAGGAGAGAGGTAAGAGGAGGAAAGATAGATTTGCGTGTCTTTGGCATAGAGGTGGTATTGAAGGCCAAATGATTGAATGAGTTCACCAAAAGAGGTGGTGTAGAGAGAGATGAGCAGAGGGCCAAGGACAGAGCCTTGTGGGACTCCAATAGAAAGTTGAATAGGGTGGGGAAAGAGCCAGAAGTATACACACTAAAAGAGTAGCCAGAGAGGTAGGAGGCAAACCAGGAAAGAGCTGTTTCACAAAGACCTAGGGAGTGAAGGGTGGTGAGAAGAAGAGAATGATAGAAGTTGTCAAAAGCAGCAGGGAGGTCGAGGAGTATGAGAAGGCAGAAGTGACCATTGGACTTAGCTGAGAGTAAGTCATTTGTTACTTTAGTGAGGGCAGTTTCAGTTGAGTGAAGGGGACAGAAACCAGACTGTAAAGGGTCAAAAAGAGAGTGGGAAGAAAGAAAGTGGATCAGACGATTGAAGACAAGTGTAATAATTATGTAACGTGTGCAACAATGCAGTAATGTAGGTAATAAGTATGGAGTACTTGCCTTATTCTAGATCAGCGCTGGCCGGCCGGTGGTGCAGAGTCTAACGAACCCCCTGGTGTTCACCAAGAACCGCCGCAAGGCTGTATGGGCTTCGCTGTGGAGGATCGCAGGTGCGGTCCACTGGTCTGCCTCTATAGGTAAGGATGTAGGAGGTAGCTCAAGATCACACTGGAACTGAAAGATAAGTATGAACCACTCCGTGGTCAGGATAGCCGAGGTCTGGTACACTGGAGTGGAGACATATACGTAGTCAGCAAGCCTGGGTCTGGTACACTGGAGCCGCGATATATATACATAGTCAGTAAGCCTGGGTCTGGTAAACTGGAGCGGAGATATATACGTGGTCAGCAAGCCTGGGTCTGGTACACTTGGAGCGGAGATATATACATGGTCAGCAAGCCTGGGTCTGGAACACTGGAGAAGAGAAGCCTGGGAAGTCAACAAGCAGGTCTGGTACACAGGGAATCCACATAGAAAACACCAAGTCAGGGAACAGAGGAAGTTGCTCTGACGCTGCCCAGGCGTCAGAGCAGGGTTTTCATAGTCTGCAGTTTTGAATTCCCTGCCCTGTGCTGTCATGTGACAGCGCTGCCGAGACCCGTAAAAGAGGGAGGATCGCAGCACTGGAGCGAGGACAGGTGAGTTGTAACAACAAGTTGTTCAAGAATTTTAGAAGCAAAGGGAAGCAGAGATATGTGGCGATAGTTGAGAGAGAGGATGGGTCAAGGAAAGGTTTCTTGAGAATGGGAGAGATGAGAGCATGCTTAAAGGCCGAGGGGAAGATACCAGTGGACGGAGAGAGGTTAAAGAGGTGAGCAAGGTGACAACAGGCATTGGAAGAGAGGGAGCGAAGAAACTTGGTGGGGACAGGATCGAAAGGACAGGTTGTAGAGGAAGAGAAGGAGAGATGAGAGAGGATCTCAGACACAGTAACAGGTGGGCAGGAGCCAAGGTTAGCAGAGTGAGTGATAGAGAGGACAGGTGGGGGGAGGCAAGACTGACGAGAACAGATACCATTGTGTATAGAGTCAATTTTGTCTTTGAAGTAGGTGGCAAAGTTGAAAATGGTGATGGGTGAGGGGGGAGGATGTGGGGGAGGATACAATAGAGAATTAATGGTAGCAAAAAGGCATCTGAGTTTATTGTACAGGGAGGAGATGAGGGATGTGAAATAGGTTTGTTTGGCAAGAGAGAGGGCAGAATTGTATGAGGAAAGGATGAATTTATAGTGGGTGAAGTCAGCAATAGAGCAGGATTTCCTCCATTGGCGTTCAGAGGAGCAGGAGCACTTTTGGAGATGAGTAAGGGGGGAGTGGGTTGGGGTTTAGATTGGAGGGGTCGAAGGAGGGTGGCAGGGGCTGCAGTATCAAGGGCAACAGAGAATGTGGTGTTGTAAAGAAAGACAGCAGCATTGAGACATGATAGGGAAGAAATGGGAGTAAGTAAGTGTTCGAGAGAGGACGCAAAGATAATGGGATCAATTCTATTGATTGGACGCAGCATGTGAGCGACTTTGGGTGGGAGAAGTGGGGCAACGGGTAAAATGAGGGTAAAGGAAAGGAGATTGTGGTCAGAGAGGGAGAAGACAAAATTGGAGAAGTTGGAGATGTCACACAGATAGGAGAACAATAGGTCCAGGGATTGACCATCACAGTGGGTGGCGGAAGTTGGCCATTGGGAGAGGATATGGGAGGAATTGAGAGTGAGGAATTCAGAGGCAGCAGTGGCAATAGGAGAGTCGGTAGGGATGTTAAAATCCCCAATGATAATAGTGGGAAGATCAGAAGAGAAGAAATGGGAAATTGAGAGGATGGGCCAGAGAGACAATAAATGACCACAACACAAAGGTGGAGAGGAGAGACGAGGCGGATGGAGTAAACTTCAAAGAAGGAAAGGGAGGGATCAGGGAAAATAACACTGATGGTGTAACCAGGAGACAGTAGGACACCTACATCTCCTCCTTGGTGGTCTCCAGGACGGGGGGAGTGGGGGAGAAGGAGAATCTCCCATGGGAGAGTGCAGCAGGGGAAGCAGTATCAGAGGGGGAAATCCACGTTTCTGTAAGGGCCAGGAGACCAAATGAATGGAGTGAGTTTGTTGCACACAAATCTTGCATTCCAGAGTGCACAGAACAGGGGAAGGTGAGTAACAGGATTGATGGGAATAAGGTTTGGTGGGATTGGATGTTCGCGGGGGACAGGGTGATATGTGGTGGAGGGGGGGGGGTGACAGAGGATAGAGGGGATAGTGTTGGGTATGTAGTATGGAGTAGTGATGTGGGAAGCCATGAGGGGGAATGGGTGAAAGTGTTGAATGGAGAGTAGTAATTGAGACCTTGTAGAGTCATGAAACAGGAGAGAAAAAATTGCATAGAAAAGACATATGAGTGTATGGCAGAAGGAAAGTACTGTGACAGGTAACAAGTGAGGTGAGGAAAAGGTGAGACAGGACAATTGAGTAAAGTGAGAGACTGCAGAAGTAGTAGGTGAGTGAATAGGAAGAAAAGATGTAAAAGGATCAGCAAGAGAATGGGAAGTAGTTAGGACAGTAGAAATAAGGGATGAGTGAGTAAGAGACAGACAAGACAGTGGCATAGGGCAGGAGAGGAGAGAGATTATATAACATTAGCCACAGTGTAAGGTGCAGTGAGGTAGCTGTGAATGAACAGTGTGCAAGGGGGAGCAGGGGAGCCACTTAAAGAATCTGGGTTAAGTGGAGTGTGACAGGATGGACTGCCTATGCCACCCTGTATGTTGTTGCTGGCCACCGTTCCCTTTCGTTATCCCAAATACGCCCTCTTGCTGCAGTAGAAGGGGCTTATAATGCTGCCACCACTGAGCTCCTTTATGGCGCTCAGAACCACGTTCCTTCTGGGTAACTGTCACTGCTAGTGTACTCCTGTGCTGGTACACTTGGGCTGGTAACTCCGGACCTCTTACTATGGATCTGGGTTGCTGTGGATGGATCCTCCCTGGCCTATCACACTGAACAGAGCTGCAGGTAGCAGGTAGAGAGGTGGTACTGGAAAAGCTTGGGTCCAAACCTCAGAAAGCCGGAGAACGGATTAGATTTAGGGTCTAATCGGCAGGTCACAGGATTACAGCAATATTGAAGAAGTTGTCAAGCAGGTCTTTGAAGCAGAGTGATGCTTATTGCTCATGTGTCCTGACAAGGACAGTCCCACTGATGTAAGGTATTAGTGGTCAGGTCACATGGAACATCAGAATGATAGATTACATGCTCACACAGCTCATCTTTTATACAGTTCTGACATAGGCTATTTTTAGAATCAGGATGTAACCCTGTTTACCAAAACATTGATTTACACGCATTGCAATGCCACTACTAATATTTACACTTAGCTATGAAATTCTTAAAAGTCTTGCTGTGATTTCCTGGATCTTATTTCAGAGGAAGGAGACCCACTAGCAAGTCAAAAGGTCTGACTGGCATGAATACTTCAGACAATCGCCGAATACGCATTCCCACAGAACAACAGAAAACCAAAACAATCCACTTCACCAAAAGTTATTTAATAGTGATCCAGTCACACCCCTCCCCCCCTTGTCCATGAGGAAATCAGGGTGCCATGTCCAACGATTTGGCTCCTGGTCCACAATATCCTAGGGTTACCGGAGGTGATTCGGAGGATCCGGCTTTTCCTGCCGAGACAGTCCATCCGCATTGCTGTAAACCTTTCCTTGCTTGTGAATTATGTCAAAGTCATAAATTTGAAGTGCAAGGCTCCAGCGCAACAACCGGCCATTTTTCCCTGAGGTGTGTTGCAGCCACTTTAAAGGATTATGATCAGTCCCCACAGTAAAAAGTCGCCCATACAAATAAGGTTGTAGTTTTTTCATTGCCCACACAATGGCCAAACATTCCTTCTCAATTGTGGCATACCCCACCTCCCAGTTTAGCAGTTTTCTGCTCAAATAGGCCACGGGGTGCTCCTTCCCATCAGGCCCCACCTGGCTAAGTACTGCTCCCAGTCCATACTGTGATGCATCAGTTTGCACAATAAAATCCTTGACATAATTAGGCGCCAACAGTACTGGAGCACGAACTTCCTTTAATCACTGAAATGCCAGCTCGCAAGCGGATTTCCAGTCAACTATTTTGGAGAGTTTATTCTTAGTGAGATCTGTCAGGGGCTTCGCTACAGTACTAACGTCTGGGACAGAACGTCTGTAGTCCCCTGCAGTCGTTAAGAATGTTAGTACATGTAACTGGATTGTGGGCTGGGGCCAGTCTGGAAGAGACAAAGTCCTTGATATCAGAGTGTAGACTGGGCCACCAATAATTTCTGGACACTAATTCTGTGGTTTTGCGGATGCCTGAGTGACCAGAGAAAATGGTGGAATGGAAGTGTTTCAAGAGCTTGTGGCAGAGTTTAAGAGGTACAAAGGTTTTCCCAGCAGGAGGAACAGTAGACTTGAGCTGCGTAGCAGACACCAGACATTTAGGGTCCAGGATAGGATAAGACGGTTCGTCCTCAGAGAGCACTTCGCAGGAAACGCACAGGAGAGAGTGTCTGCCCATTTATTCCTATTCCCAGGCTTGAAGGTAAAACGGAAAAGAACAAGGACCAGCGTGCCTGTCTGGGGTTTAAGCATTGTGCAGTTTGGAGGTATAGAAGATTTTTATGGTTGCCCCTTCAAGAACATTCCGCCATTCCGTCAGGGCCACTTTGATTGCCAGCAACTCCTTATCCCCTATGGCATAATTCTTCTCCGCTGGAAGGAACTTCCTTGAATAGGAGGCACAAGGGTGGATTTGACCTTGGGGAAATTTTTGAGAGAGCACTGCTCCAATGCCCACGTTAGAAGCATTGACCTCTAGAAAGAATGGGGAGGAGAAGTCGGGTTGCCTGAGAATAGGTGCTGAGGCAGAGGCTTTTTTGAAAAAGTCGAAGGCCTCTACAGCGGTTGATGGCCAGGATTTAGGGTTTGAACCCTTCCGTGTAAGAGCCAGAATGGGTGCTACAAAGGTGGAATAGCCCAGGATGAAGCGCCTGTAATAATTGGAGAAGCCAAGGAATCGCTGGATAGGATCAAGCCCAATGGAAGGGGCCATTCCAAGATTGCCTTCACCTTGTCTGGGTCCATTTGTAGCTTAGATCCGGATACGATGTAACCTAAGAATGGTATTTGCTTGAGTGCGAAGGAGCACTTCTCCAGTTTACAGAACAAGTGGTTTTGGCATAGCCTGGAGAGGACTTCTACCACGTGGAGACGATGGGATGTGAGGTCATGAGAGAAGTTAAGAATATCGTATAAGTACACAACGACACAAACATAGAGTAGATCTCTGAATATTTCATTAACAAAACTTTGGAATACAGCAGGTGCGTTGCATAGACCAAATGGCATTACCAGATATTCGTAATGACCATCACATGTATTAAATGCCGCCTTCTACTCGTCTCCGGCTCTGATCTGAATAAGATTATAGGCGCCTTTTAGATCTAGTTTGGTGAAGACACGAGCCCCCTTGATCCGATCGAAGAGCTCAGTGATGAGTGGGATGGGCCCGTAGAGGGTAACAGGAAAGGAACAGATATTGGGAGTTTTACTTGAGGGAGAGGTTTTGGAAAGCCCTAATCTGACCTCTCCAGAGCAGGTTAGGGTCTGGCATTTCCCGGCCTCTTTGAGCAGGAGTTCAAGAGATGTCCTAGATCAGCGCAGTATAGGCACAGCTTGTTCTTGAGCCTCCTGTCACGTTCCTCTGGGGTCAGGCGGGAGCGCCCAATTTGCATGGGCTCATCCACGGGCACCGGATGGGAAAAGTGAGGTGCAAGTCTAGTCGGAATACGCCGGGTAGCATCCTTCTCAGAGGACCTCTCGCAGAAATGAGGATCCACCCAGTTGCAAAGCAAAATCATAGCCTCAAATGTAGAGGGTAATTCCTGTGAAGCTAAGGCATCTTTGATTTTATCGGATAGACCCTGTCAGAAGGTAGCCACTAAAGCATCATTGTTCCAGCGCAGATCAGATGACAGCGTTTGAAATTGTATGACGTATTGAGCCACCGAGCAGGAACCTTGATGAAGGCGGAGGATGCTAGATGCTGCTGAGGTGACTCTTCCTGGTTCGTCGAATATTCTACGAAACGCTGCTATGAAAGCAACACTATCCGCCAGGAGAGGATCATCACGTTCCCAAAGAGGTGAAGCCCAGGCTAAAGCCTAGCCTGATAGGAATGATATGAGATAAGCCGCCTTGGACCGCTGAGTGGGAAAGTTCTGTGGCTGGAGTTTAAACTGTATTGAACATTGATTCAAGAAACCCTGGCATAATTTGGGATCCCTGTCAAACTTAGAGGGAGTTGGAAGGCGCAAAGTAGAATTGAAGGTAAGAGGAGCGACGAGTTTCGGAGGACTTGCCGCCTGAACAACTGGAGGTACTTGGAAAGAATCAAGGCGAGCAGCGAGGCTTTGAAATCCTTGTAGAAGCTGTCGCTGAACACAATCCTGTTGCTCCACTCGGCTAAGCAAATGCTGTAACATGTCTTTCACCGAGGGTTCCACGTTGGGATCCGTCATGGTAAAGAAAATTTTGGCCTGTTCCTACTGTCACGGTCTCAGGCAATAGCAGGTCTTTGCGATGCGAATCCTAGGATCTGCACAGTTTAGCGCTACACCAACAGGGCGCGGAGTCTAACGAGCAGACGGTGTTCACCAGGAACTGCTGCAAAGCAGTATGGTCTTAGATGCGTCTGCTCGCAGGTCGTGGCCCCTGCCAGAGTACTGAGCGAGACCCTCTTGGGAAGTCAAGAGGCCAGCAGGTAGGATAGCAGGTATTTGAATAGAGTGTCAGTTTTGCAGACGAGTAGAGTAGTAGGTACTTGAATAGAGTGTCAGCCTTGCAGACGAGTAGAGTAGCAGGTACTTGAATAGAGTGTCAGCTTGCAGACAAGTAGAGTAACAGGTACTTGAATAGAGTGTCAGCTTTGCAGACGAGTACAGTAGAATAGTCGGTACCTGAGTGGAGTGTCAGCTTTGCAGACGAGTAGAGTAGCAGGTACTTGAATAGAGTGTCAGCTTTGCAGACGAGTAGAGTAGCAGGTACTTGAATAGAGTGTCAGCTTTGCAGACGAGTAGAGTAGAATAGTCGGTACCTGAGTGGAGTGTCAGCTTTGCAGACGAGTAGAGTAGCAGGTACTTGAATAGAGTGTCAGCTTTGCAGATGAGTAGAGTAGAATAGTCGGTACCTGAGTGGAGTGTCAGCTTTGCAGAGGAGTAGAGTCAGAGTAGCCACGTCTTAGGCACCCAAAGGCAACTGAGCAACAGGCACTAAGTGAATGAAGGAAGTGCCTTTTGTATTTGGAGCCAAAATTGCCTGGCCAATGAGGAGACAGCCATAGGTTTTATAAATCGCGCCCTCTTGCCGCAGTAGGAGGGGCTTATAATGCTGCCACCACTGAGAAAGAACGGATTAGATTTAGGGTCTAATCGGCAGGTCACAGGATTACAGCAATGTTGGAGAAGTTGTCAAACAGGTCTTTGAAGCAGATTGATTTTTATTGCTCCAGGAAGTGGAGAGCTGTGCGTTCCACTGTGGCATTGTACCCGTGGTTCTCTGTCAACACTTGCCTGAACGCTGTGATCATCCCGCCCATTCTGGACTCAACATTCTGGAGGAGGACATCCCGATTTCGGCCTTTGTTATCTACACTCTCATGAGTGTAGATAACAAAGGCCGAAATCGGCATGATCTCCTTAGTGTGAGTTGACATTTCATCCACTACACTCAGGACTGTTCTCCGCTCCATTGTTTGTGCATATATATTTATGGTTCACTGTTTTATTGCTGTTTTGGTCTGTATGGCCATTTCTCGTGTATTAAATATTATTTTTTTTACTTTATATCTCTCTTCCATCTATTTGTGGACACCTGTTGCATTTTCATCATATGTCTCTTATTTAGTTGGGACTGTGTACATGCTAATATTGTATTTTCACTTTCAGTTTTAGTCTGGTTTACTATTTATTAACCTACTGATCACCATCCGTTTCCTTTCTATCCCCCCTCCCCCGTTTTGTCTCCCCCTTCTTTTTGAGGTTTATCATCCCAAGTACTTGTGGACTTATTGAAGTAATTTGGATTGATCTCCATTCACCTGCACAACACCGTTATGGAGTAGAGCTTCAACAGTTAATTATTAAGACTTGTTCATATTTATACAATTTATTTATTCATATGGCTCGTTGAATTCCGTTTTTTCTATATGATTTTTTATATATTTTTAGATTTTTTTCTGTATTTTACGTAATTTTAGTTACACATTGATACACCACCTTAATCATTAACGGTCATTTTCCTGTTTATAATACTTTTGATTGTCCAGCACTGCACTCTTCTAACATACTTACCACTTGCCTAGTTGTATGGGTGATCCCTCTAAGAGGGATAAAGGAGAGTTTGACCGGTACATCAAATATGAAGGTTGCATGTTGTGGAGCGCCTAGCACTTTGTGGTCTCACACTTTTTCTATGCACATGGATACTGACAACTTATTTTTGAGGTACTGTCCTCCAATATGGTACCACATTGCGCTTTAAAGTTGATCCATTCAGAGCCGCAACTAGCAAGCTGTGAGCCCTGATGCAGAGAAGTTGGGAGGAGGCACCGTACCTGTTGCACCAGTGGTAGTTCCGCCTCTGGACCCGTTTTGTATCTTGTTTGCTGTTTATTGCCTCTTTGATTTCCTTATAGGCATGAATGTAAGGATTGCCCTGTTGTATTGTGTTTAGCATTTATATCATATGTAATTTAATTAACAACTGTTGTGGACGATTACTTTTAAATTATAATTGTTGAGTTTATGCCACATTGAATGCTGTACACATTTTTGCACAACATATTTTGGTTATTATTTTTTATTACATTTTTGTGGAACATAAGTTCTGTATTGCTTTTACACAAGTACACAATTTGGATAAATTTGTCCAAAGAGAGACTGTTTATACTGATTATAAGCATTAAGTGTATAATATACAGTTTATCCAGATTTTCTGTATTGTCCTATAAAATCCTTAAATAATCACAAAGATTAACAAGCTATTCAGTAACATATTTTTTTTTATAAATCTGGTTCTAGACTCCATAATGTTTAGGATGGTATTTACCTTTAATGTCTGTATAGAAAAATACACGTTTTTACAGGTCATTATTAAAATAAAACTTTATGGAAAAGAAAAGGAAGTATTAGACATAATTTGTGACTGGGCTTTTGTGATTAAACAACTACAAAGAACAAATTGCGAGTGACTGTTGCTTTTGATGCTGGTTGTCACGAACATGCTCCCAGGTTTCGTGACTTTGGTGTGTTTGCTGTTTGAGGTTACACACGATTCCAGCCTGCAGTCTCTCTCTACCTATCACACATTTTATAGACTTACTGAATCGCCTCCACACCGCGCTCTCCCATCCCCACACATTTCAGGTTTGCAAACACCTATTGAATACGGGCAATAGGACCTAAATATACTGTCTCACACTGGCACACAGGCTTCCAGCTACCCACAGGCTAGCAAGGGCCATGCCAGCAAACAAAGGGCTAACTCTTCACACTTTCAGACTGTTACACAGATGTAAATGCAAGCACACACTAGGCTTGTTAGTCAAATGTATCAACAAATCACACACCAGCATTCAAAAAGTTAACCTGGTCTAGCTATATTCTTCTTAACAGGCAAATGGATTCATTAGAGTATCAAGGACGCCACTTACTAAGTTTATAGATTTAATATACAAAGGTACAGGGCATTCAAATATAAAAAAAAATTAATAAACAATTGACATAACATACACAGGCAAAGCAGTTTAAAATAAAAGGGGTTACATTCATAGTATAACTTACATGAGTTGTATAATCTGTGCCATGGGAAATTGGCTAGGAAGATGGACAGCTTATCAATGTGGATTAATTTTCCCAAAAGACTGACAATTTGTTGTTACTGGTCTCAGCTTTTTAAAGACACCTTTTCACCTTTCCTCACCTAATGGGGGTTTTGGGTGTGATACTTTTTTCAATCACCATTTGCATGTTGTCTGATTTACTACCCAATTCTACTATGTGACCTAGCTTTTCTGTGGGGCATCACACAGACTAAAATGTTATTATTAATAAACCCCCTATGAATTTGTCCATCTTTTGATACCAAACATGCCTAAGTATAGGGTATCAGTTAAGCTTATACTCATTTCCTCCACTTCTCTGTGTGGCAGAATTCTAAATTTTACATATGAGCTGCTATTGAGGAATTTGTGGTTGATCACTACATTTATTGATTTTTAAGTGGCATATTTCAAAACTGGATTATTTTTGTCTATATACTATAGCCAAGTCAGCACATGGTCTATATGAGCCAGACACCATGCTGAGCGGTTCCTAAAAGTCTATTCAGGTGTCAAAACTCCATCCCAGGCCAGGATATATCTCACCGCAGGGGCCTTTGAAGCTGCCACAGGTGACACTGCTATCTTCTTACACTGGGATGTGCAGAGCCACAAACACACACACACACACACACACACACACACACACACACACAGACTCTCTGGCTTCACATTTTACACCTTAGTAGCTCAACTTATCAATGGATTCATTTGGTATACCATATTTACACTGCTGTTATGATTTAGGCCTTATCCCCCACAATTATGTGATGGGTTAACCCTTATAAATAACTGTAAATTCTCTATGTTCACAACACTGGTGCTTGGTAACCTCTTTAAAATGATGCACTAATTCACATTGGAAAAGTATGTAGTGTTATTACATTGGTTCTATAACATCGAAAGGTTTCTGACCTCATTTCATATTTGATTTGGGAATTTGCTGCATTCAGTAATAGACACATGACAAAAAACTCACTTGTGCTCATTCAAATTACTGTATGTCTAAGAGAGCTCAGGGATGTTGGAATACACAAAGATATAGGCAAATATGTTGATCTATTTATCCACATTCCATTTTCACTAATACCCCAATAGTAAGTCATAGTCGTCTCACAAAGTAGGGTATCTTATTTAAAGTACATACATAGCTATTTAAATTGAAAAATACATATATTCTTTAAGGTCAACCTTTTTTTTCCAAAACAGGTGTGAAAAAAAATCATTCCTAACTTGGACTACTGTCTAGATCAAGATACTATTACTCATGCTTATTAGTGGCAGTCACCCTGTATTTTCTGCTTTGATAGCACACTGTCTAATATTTTTTTAAATTTATAGTTTCTGCCAATATCAATTTGTATAACAGAGTTCTCCACAGTTTCACTGCTCTTACTTTAAAAAACTTATTTTGTAGCTTTTATTCCACCCACAAGAAGCCATCTTCTGTACTGATATTGAACATGTTGGCATAATGTTTACTGTATAGAACATAAATGTTCTTATCTAGAGAGATCATATCATCCTAACACATTCCATTCATTAATCCTGGACAGTATTTCCTCATAACTGAGGTCTCCTATACTACTATTAATTTAGTTGGCTTTCTGTACACCTTATGCAGTTAATGGACATCTTTTTTTGTTAAAAGTAGCTAAAAAAGAAATATTGTACTACATATTGCCAAATCTTTATAAAAAGTCTGTGCCTCTGTAGAGCTTGTGCACACAAGCATCTATTACCTTGCTAGTAGTGCATACCATTTTTTGAGTGTTGATTGGATGAACACATCATAGGTAACTGTAGAAATGGACTGACAGTGCTCACTGATAACAGGGAATTGATGACGACCACTAGAGTTCCTGACAAATCCATAAGACACTGCAGTCACCCTGGACAGCAATCTTTTAGAGGTCATTGTGTTCCTTCTGGAAAACCAAACTATTAACCTTGCTCACTGAATTATTTAATTACGGTAATTGACCTGATTAAAAACACTGACTCTTAAAACACCACCATTACCAAGAAGTCTTTTATTTTTGCTGACCCTGGCTCTCTAGCAATGCCTGTAAATGGCCCATGAGACTCCTAGAATATTCTCAACCAGACAAGCACTTTTTGAAACCTCACTATCAATGCAAGATCCAGAAGTTTGATTTAACTTTTTAATACCCTAACATAGATACCTATTGTCAAAGTGTTCACTGATGACAACTGCCAAGTGATGACTCTCCACTATTTTAAGAATTTTGAAGGTACTCAACCATGGTTCTCCCTATTTAAAAACTTTCTGACAGAAACATTTTTTGCATTTGACAAACCGTCTAAATTATAGCTGATTCAAACATAAATCCTGACCAGATGCAGCTTTGGCACTTTTCTAAATTACAGGATAGAAACAGGGCTGCAAAAGCTTTGTGGACGCCCTAGGCACCGCCCTCCAGTGGTGAATCCAGCACCGGCTGGCTACCAGGGGCTGCACACTATGTGCAGGTCCGTTCGGCAGAGAACGTCATTGTGACGTCGTCGGATCTCGGGTCTCGCGATACTTCAAGATAATAAATACACGCCTCCACAGCAATCCATCGCCATTTGACAGAGGGAGAGAGCAGGGTGTAGTCACAGGCTGATTAGAGCAGGGACAGAGAATACAATATTCTTGTCACTCACCGGACCGTGAGTGCCTCTTCCCGGACATTTAGGAACCGTGGCCGTCCTCCATCCTGAGGGTCTGCGCATGCGCAGCCCTTTCCTATACTTCAGTGTATGTCCCTTTAACTCAATTGGCAGATAAGGCAACACTCCCTATATTAAGCACCTGTGGTCAACACCACGTTGCCTGATCTTGGAGTCTCATTCCCTATGAGTCTCTGAAGGTGTTCCTGTATTCCTCGTGTTTTCAGCGCTGCTGATTCCTGTGGTTTCCAAACCACTTCTACCTCTGTGGTTTCCAAACCACTTCTACTACTGTGGTTCCCATACCACTTCTACCATCAACTGTATCATCGTGACTGTTTGCTGATTCCTATCCGCTGCCTCCGTGCACTACAGTCTTCCAAACCACTTCAACGCTATTACATATCATTGTGACTGTTTGCTGATTCCTATCCGCTGCCTCCGTGCACTACAGTCCTCTAAACCACATCACGCTATTATATTTCACTGTGACTGTTTGCTGGTTCCTACCCGCTGCCTCCGTGCACTCCAGCCTTTACTTCACATCCACTCACCTGTTCCTCATCAAGTCTGTGAGCTGATTCCTATCCGCTGCCTCCGTGCACTACAGCCTCCAGCTTGCAACTCGCCTGTGTTCATCATCGTGACTGTTAGCTGATTCCTATCCGCTGTCTCTGTGCACTACAGCCTCCAGCTTGCAATTCGCCTGTGTTCATCATCGTGACAAGTTAGCTGATTCCTATCCGCTGCCCCTGTGCACTGCAGTCTCTTCTCAGCTCTCCTGTGTTTCCTCGAGACTGCTGCTCTCATTGCCATTCGCTACTCTCCGTGATCAACAGCTCCTGGTCTACTCTGCTCTCCCGTGTTCCATCGCTACTGACACCTATTGGTTGCTACTGGTTACCTCCGTGTACCGCAGAGTCCTGCTGCTGCTGACCGCGCTATCACCCATCTACTGCTGACCCGCTCTCCACGCCTTCACGTGTCCCGCTGGTCTCTACCCTCCTGTCAGCATTGGATTTATATCTCATCAACTACTCCTCTGCTGGATCATCTCCACTCTCCTGGGTCCTCCATGAGTCCAGTTCCACGTGTTACTGATTCCTGTGGATTCGTGTCCCTGCTGGTCTACTTACCTGTGCGCTGCACCTACTAGACCGCTGCCTCATCTATCCTGGGACTTCTCATCCAGCCGGCCTCTGGCCGCTCAGGTATAGCTGCACTCCTATCTGACTGCCTGCTTCTGAACCACGGTATGCATACTTCTCATTGACTGTGCTGGTGTATTGCATATCTTGCTGGACTGTGTTGGTTCTCCTCTGGAGTCTGCTAGCCGCTGAGTCTATTGCCATCATTGACTGTGTTAACTTGTGCTGGACTACTTCAAGAGACTTTCTATATTTGCAGAGCTGTTCAGTCATTTATATATATTGTGCATGTTACTGTGGATTGTGTATAAGGTGCCTGTGTATATCCTGTGTTGCAGCCTCTCCACGTGCACCTCCTCACATATATATTCAGTGGTACAACTTGCTAGTAGCAGACCACTGATCCCTGTTTCCAGTATCACCTGTTCCAGTATCCTCTCACACAGCAGTGGTACAACTTGCTAGCGCAGACCACTGACTCCCCGGATACCTCCACTTGGATTCCATTCCTTCACTCAGACAGCGGTACAACTTGCTATCCGCAGACCGCTGACTCTCTCACCTCCTCGTTTCTGTTGGACATTCCTCCTCACTATAGCAGTGGTACAACTTGCTATCGCAGACCACTGACTACCTTCACGTGTCCTTGTCCATACAGTTCCTCGTGTACTACTACCTCCATATTACCAGTGTTGCTAGTCATAGACTTTCCTGAGCATCTCATCATCCACCATCTTCTGTTCCGTGATCACCCAGCTACCAGAGTACCCTATTACCATCTACATTGCTCTGGTAAGCCTACCACCTGGTGATCCCTGGGTAAAGACTCCTAGTGCCCGTGACAATTCTGATTCCAATTGTGCTAACAAAAATCACTAGAGAAGAGAGGAGGACAGAGGATTCTGTTTTTTTTTTCAATATTTGGCACTCCTCAGTGCTTTTGGGGTGTCCCCCATAATTGTGCATAAATATTTCTGGCTGTCCAAAGTATTATCTGTCAGCAGATTTACCAAATAATTTTTAGCACTCCTCAGTGCTTTTGGGGTGTCCCCCATAATTGTGCATAAATATTTCTGGCTGTCAGAAGTCATATTTGTCAGCAGATTTACAAAATAATTTTTAGCACTCCCCAGTGCTTTTGGGGTGTCCCCCATTCTTTTGCATTTATATTTCTGGCTGTCAAAAGTCATATTTGTCAGAAGCATCTAAAACAATTTGTAGCACTACAAGTGCTTTGGGCTCAGAATGGATTCAAAGCAGTCCACATATGAGCAGAATGAGCAACCAGGTTCTGTCACCAGTCCTGATGGTAGTGTTCCCAGTACGTCATCTGGCCAAGGCGATGTCAAACTACACAGTCTTTTGAAATCAGTCAAAAAAACACACCCCAAAATTTTTTTTACTGTGTTGAAGCGAAAAAGAAGTGCAACTGAGGAAAAGTTAGGTGCAGATAAAAAAAAAATTGCCAACATGCCATTCTACACACGCAGTGGCAAAGAGAGAATGAGACAAAACAAAACCAAACAAAACCAAAATACACAAGGGCGGTTTTTGCAAAACCAAAACACGAAGGTAATCCAGATCCAAAACCAAAACCAAAACACGGGGATCAGCATCTCTATTAAAAACATTGAATGAGACATTTTGTCACTCATTCAGTGTTTTAGGTGCTCCCGATACTATGGCTCCCTAAGTTCGTCTAATGGCATTGTCAGCCATGGATAGACTCATGTAAAATTGTAGAACTTTTTAAAACAGTAACCTTGTGCTTAAAAGAACACTATCATTAAGTTGTCTTTTATTCTAAAATCTGATTCTACACTTGCCCACACATGAACAGATCCACATGCTCTGCCTGTACACACCTTTTTCCAATTTGATGGCCCACGTGTGTGACCAAATAGGTCAGGCCACATGGAGACCTATTTTAATGGTTAACTGATTTTAGTTATCAGCCAGCAGAATTTTCTGACAACTTCATTCTCATCTGATCGATACCAACCAGGGGGTAAATGTTTCAAGGTCCGATTTTGACAGTGTGTTAAAACCGCGGCAAATCGCGGTTGATAACCTGCAATTTTAGTCAAAAAAACCTGAAATGTATCAAGCTGCGATTTTGACTCTGATCTTAAAAATTGCTGGTCATCTCTGGCGATTTGCTGCGATGTAAACACTTCCGTGTTTAGCTAACTCTCCTGTGTTGTAGCAGCGAGTTGTAAACACATCACTGTTACCACTGCTTGTCATACAGCTGCCGGATCTCCAGCAGCTGTAAAAACTGTAAAAAATAGATGACAGTTAAAAAAAAAAAAGCGTGGGTCCCACCTCTATTCCTGCTTAACCCTAGTGCTGCCTGACTACTGCTGGTTCCGTGAAAATCTGGGAAAAATTTTGCGTGGGTCCCCCCAATTTTCAGTTAACCATCACTAGGCAAACCAGCCGGAGTTGGCGGCACTATAGCAGTGGGACACGCAGTAGGGGTCCCCCTGCCATAATGACTAACCAACCCCAGGCTGTTCAGCGCTGGGCTGGATTCCCTAGGAAGTGGGGTCTGCCTAAAAAAACGAGCAGGCTCCCCCCCAGAGACACCCAGCCCAGTGCTGATAGCACTAGGGCTCTTCATACCCTGTGGGCTGTGGGTGGTAGGGTAATATCGGCGAAAAACAGTTAAAAAACAGCAACGGACGCCATTTTGTTTTGTGGAACTACAAGTCCCAGCCAGCCAGGTTGCCCAAAATAGTGGGGCCATGCTGCTGCTTGTATAACTACAAGCACCAGCATACCCACGGCAGCCAGGTCATGTTGACACTTGGAGAACCACAAAAAGAAAATTAAAATGTTTAAAAAACCACAACACCCTCGTACAAACCACTAACATTTAATAGAAATAAAAATCCCACAATAAACACAGTAAGCACCCTCATTTACACCATATATTTTTATTAAAATAATAAATCCCCTAATACTCACCAATGAAATCTTCTTTCTGTAACAACTTGTAGTACCAAATGTCCAGGCTTGCCCCAGTCCCCAAGTATTTATACCTTCCAAAGTCCAGGCTTGTAATCTCGTCATGTCTTCGCCCAGGAGGGGCCCATTGTTGATAGTAGTCTTCTTTTTTCGGCCAGGGGGGCCCCATATTTGTACATCCACAAATCTGTGTTCTTGATTGCAGGAAAATAAAAAATGACAGGAGCCGCCGCAACAGCGTTACGCAATGAGCGTTGCTCATGCGCAAAGTCTATTTTCAGTATTACGTTCATTGTGTAGCGGAGGTCCTAGCTAGTAGGAACTCCGCTATGCAATGAACGTATAAATAACATATAAATAACTTTGGGACAGGGGCAAGCCAGGATACAAATTTCTTTTGGACTTAGTTTACAGCCATTTTTGGATTGAAAGCTGCTGACAAAAGAAGAAAACTTCATTGGTGAGTATCAGGGAATTTTTTATTTTTAATAAAAATATGTGGTAGCATTGAGGGTGTTTACTGTATTTATTGTGGGTTTATTATTTTTAATAAATCCTAGTGGTTTTAATGAGGATAAGGTTTTTTTTTAAACATTTTCTTTTGTGGAACTACAGGTCCCAGCCAGCCCTGCGTGTCAGGGCATGTTTGCACTTGTGGTTCTCCAAGTGCCAACATGACCTGGCTGCCTTGTGTATGCTGATGCTTGTAGTTATACAAGCAGCAGCATGCCCACACTATTTTGGGCAACCTGGCTGGCTGGGACTTGTAGTTCCACAAATCAAAATGGCGTCCGTTGTTGTTTTTAACCATTTATCGCCGTTATTACCCTACACCCACCGCCCAGGGGTGTAGGAAGAGCCCTAGTGCTCGTTTTTTTAGGCGGACCCCACTTCCTAGGGAATCCAGCCCAGCGCTGAACAGCCTAGGGTTGGTTAGTCATTATGGCAGGTGGACCCCTGCTGCGTGTCCCACTGCTATAGTGCCACCAACTCCAGCTGGTTTGCCTAGTGCTGGTTAAGTGAAAATCGGGGGGACCCCACGCAAAATTTTTCCCCGATTTTCACGGAACCAGTAGTCCCCACGCTTTTTTTTATACTTTAATCTGTTCTTTACAGTTTTTACACTGACAGGCAGTGTAACAGTGATGTGTTTATACAACACGCAACAGCGTGTTTGAAAGCAAACTCTCCTGAGTTCGCTTAATCGCAGTTTCATACATTTGAGACTTTTATAGCTGCAGTGGCAAACAGTCGGGAGTTTGATCTCTGGCGATTTTGGAAATAGCGATTTTGACAGAAGCACAACTCTGGCGATTTTGTATGAAATCTCTGCTTCAAACATCTGCGAGTTTCAACTCTCCCGAGAAAATCGATGATTTTGCAAAATCGCACCTTGATACATTTACCCCCAGGAGTGAATTTGTGTGGGATTTTTTTAAACCAAGATACATAGCTGTCACGAACGCACAGCTTGTCCCAGATACAGCAATCTGAACAGCTGGCCGTGACTGGTGTTACCTTACTTAATTAACAATAAATACAACTTTTCTGTCACCACTAAGGATTTATTATGGTGTCCTTACATTCACCAAAACCACTTATTAATATTTCACACTTAAATCATATACACATGTAGCATAAGCCTCCCTGAGCGTCGTAAGTTCACAAAGAATCATGGAGAAATACACTAGATTAAATATGTTTAATCTGAAAAAAATATTTCCAAGGCTTATTTACAAAAAGGTACAAAAACAGACATATAATAGGTTGCATATAAGTTTCAGAAAATAAAATAGGAAATAAAATCAGAGTAGTCTTGCTGCGTGTGAGGGAACACAAAGAAAAGGATGGAACATTTCAGTCTTTTAAACCCTTCTTACAGGCTCTTCACCCCCACCTCAGGAATTTCAATTTTCACCTAAGTTAGATCGATGCCCAAAATGACACAGGGCTTCGAAGTAAATCATGGATATCCTGAGACCTAGCATTCTCACCTCTGCTCTTCTGCTTAAGTAGTTTACAACTTTGGGCTTCAAACTCCCCCAAGATCCTATTTCTCCCTGGTCTGGCTATTTTCACAAGACCATTGACACTTGTCTAGGTCAGACTCGGGTAAGTTATCAAAATACACTTGGAAAGGTTACATAAAATATTCAGAGTGTTATACATAAATTCAAAAGAAATTACAATCAGTCATTAGATATACTACATTTCATCATAATCGCATATGATTTTCAGCCCCAAACCACAAGATTTACTATTTTTCAGTTTGGAGACTGAAACCTCAAATCACATGCAATATGTGACGGTTTTAAAGCCCATAAATCATGTGCTGTTTAGGCAAAACCGCATAATAAAACCAGATGTAAAATATCAACATCCAATTCTAATATTAAAATAAATATTTCCCCCCTCATAATATTTATTGAAATTATGCATCATACTAATATTTAATGTAAAAGTGCCCTCAATTCTAATATTTCAGATATTATATTTTGTTGGGGTCGTGGCTTGTAAGCCAACATGGCCGGACGTTTCTGAAGGAGCTCCGGTTGGCACATTGTGTAAAGACCTGATACGGGAAGTTTGAGGAGAGTTTGGGATAACCCAGCACCCGATACCGAGTCCGCAACATCTAAGGACTCAGACTTTGAAAAATTAGACTCCCTGTTATCGGCGGTCAGCTCTTCCGCCGGAGCAAGCTTGGGCACCATTGAGGAGCCTGCACGAGTGCAGGACCACACGGCTGGTGGTTTCAACAGTGCTGCCAGGATTGCCAGCTCACGTCGTTGCCGTGACGGTGGGGCAATCTAACCTGAGTCGGGGTTGGTTTGTCAGCGCCTGCCTACTGCAAGGAACCTGCTGTCTGGAGGCTAAATACGGCTGGAAAACTTTTGGCGCGAACGGCGCTTGGCAGCAAAAAGTGTACCATAGAAAAGTGCAAGGTACGCATAAAAGTAAAAGTAAAAACAAATAAGAAAGGAAGGAAAGCTGACATACTTAAAGTTTGGTGTCCCCAGGAAGACACCTCTGCTTGTTTCTGCGTATTTGTTCACTGAACAATTTTGCTGTGCAGCTCATATACTATTCAACAGTGGTTTGATGTGCTGGAGCTGAGCTCCATCTAGTGGCAGCTGAGAACATTGCAACACATCCTTTGCTTTTGATCAGAAAACAGAAAATATATAACATCATTTGTAAATAACCAGTTTTGATTTCTCAATTGTTCTACAAAACACATAGGAAAGTACTTCACCTATCGTTACAAAACTAATTCTTGAGATGTAACGCTTAAATGTAATCTGCAGGGATTAACACCCATTCTGTCTAATATTGAATGGGACTGTTCTAATTTCGTCTGCCTAGAGCAGGGCCGGACTGGCCATCCGGCAGTTCTGGCAAATGCAAGAAGGGTCGATGGCCAGATGGGCCGGTTACTAGCTGGCCGACCCCACTTCTCAGCATACAGACTGTTATGCCGAATTTCAGCATGACAATCTGTGCGCTGAGCAATGGGGCCGGCCCTACACTAACTTCCTGGTGGCTGCGCGTCCCCTCCTCCCCTATGAGACAGCTCTCGGCGATCAGTATCACATGTGATCGGTGCCGTCCCATGTGTTAAGGGAGACTACAGAGCACGCCGCGGAGCAAACAAGGTGAGGGAGGCAGGGAGGGTAGTTTGTGTGACAGTACATCTATAGTATGTTTTATGTGTGACAGTAACTATAGTATGTGTGTTTGTGACAGAGTATGAATATAGTATGTGTGTGACAGTAACTATAGTATGTGTGTGTGGGTCAGTGTATGACTATAGTATGTTTTGTGTGTGACAGGGTATGATTATAGTATGTTTTGTGTGTGACAGGGTATGATTATAGTATGTTTTGTGTGTGACAGTGTAACTATAGTATGTGTGTGTGGGCCAGTGTATGACTATAGTGTGTGAGTGTGTGGGGGCCGGTGTATGACTATAATGTGTGTGTGGGGGCCGGTGTATGACTATAATGTGTGTGTGTGTGAGGGCCGGTGTCAGACTATAATGTTTGTGTGGGGGCCAGTGTATGACTGCAATGTGTGTGTGAGGGCCGGTGTAAGAATATAATGTGTGAGTGTGAGGGAGTATCTTAATATAATGTGGGAGGTAGGCTATTAATCTAATGGTGAATTGCAGGTGGGGGCTAATTATTGGGTGCTATTTTATTTGTGGGGTGATGGTGGGGCAATTTAATTTAATAGTGGGGCCTATCAATTTAAGATGAATTGGATTTGATTTTAAATTGATTGGATTTTTAATTTAATGCTGACGTGGTTTGGGAGCTATTAATTGATTGTGGGGCTGTTTGGGGAAAAGGAAGTCTATTTATTAAATGTGATTATGAGTTATTTAATGCCTGGGGTGGTTGTGGGAAATGGTTATATTTATTAATCTGAAATGCTATTTAATTTCTAGCTGGGGTCGTTTGGAGGGAGGGAAATAAGTTTATTTATTTATTAAATGGGAATATTATTAATTTAATGTCAAGGCTGGTTGGAGGGAAATAGATGTATTTATCAAATGGGAATACTAGTATTTTAATGTTGAGGCTGGAGGGAGGCCTAATTTTCAAACGTGGGTGCTATATTGATTTAACAGCGGTGCTGGTTGGAGTTTTCTAAATTTAATGTACTCATTTGTTTTTCCAAATAGGGCATCCAACATCCCAGGATCCAGACAACCAGCAATAGATCTAAAGACACCAGCAGTCACAAGTGGAGACAATAACAAGACAGGTAAGAGAGACCAGGACATTCTGCCAACTGTCCTCAATTTGGTGGGTGACTGTCCCGCTTAGTCAGGATTTGGTCTGACTACAAGGGCAGTTGGGAGGTATGTCCTGCTTCACACTGTACTGCTTGTGAAGGCAGAACTGCGTGCACCTAATAGTAGTGCACACAGTATTGCCTGTGTATTTGTCGAAAATGTGTCTAATAGCCAAATTACATCATAGGAGCCCCCCTGCCTTAAGTGCCCTGGCCCCCCGAGCCTTAATCCAGTTCTAGTCAGCAGGAGGGATCTGTGCTCCCAGTCCCGGACAGGCCACAGACTGCAGAGCAAGCTGAGGAGCTCTAAGTCTCATGAGATTTATTAATCTCGTGAGACTAGAGGAAGTTCCCACCCTGACGGATATCGGCAGCCTCAGAAGCATACATAAGTACAGTGGACTGGGGATGTCATAATGTGTCTGAAGGGGTGGCGTGATGTGAATGGTATCAACGCAAAATTCTGACCACGCCCCCAACATAATGTCGCCACGCCCTTGGCGGCGCAGCCACTGCGCTGCGGCACACATTTTTTTTCCTGCTCATAAACACAGGTGGGCTTGTGCGCTTTAAATGCCAGGGCTGATTTTTAGTCCCAGTCCGGCCCTGGTCTCAGGATGTCTCTAATGATGATGTTAATGCCACACCAGTTACTGTGTCAGAATCTGCGGAGATTAACCATGTTTTTTCCCAGGTGCCAGGAGGTGACAGGGAAAGACAATGTCGTATTGTACCTGATGCGTATAATGATGATAATGGCAAAAATAGCATTGCGTTAGAATCTAAACCTGTTTTTACACTGACATCTTGTGTTATACTCACCTGCTCCACGATCCTCGCGCAGCGGGCTGCCTATCACTTCCGGGTTGCGGCAGTGCCGATCATGTGACCCCCGGCGGGGAATTCAAAGCTCCGCCTGTCCACTGTATTTAAATCGCGCTCTGACACAAGGTACCTTTCCAGTATTAGTTTGCTGCTTATCTTGTCTATCTATCCCTCACGTTTGTAAGCTTAAGTAGGGGCTGCGACCTGCAGTTTCTCAGTGGCTAAGCTTATCCTGCCTTGCGGCAGTTCTTGGTGAAGACCTAAAAGGCTGTTAGACTCCGCACCCTGCTGAGCTGGTGCTAATACTGACTGAGGGACTCCTCTGAGCATAAAACGTTGCTCTGACCAGAAAACAAAAATGGACGAAGCAGGCAATCCTCTGACACGGGAACTTCAGGGTCAGATAGTAGGCCGACTAGACGAACAGGAGAAAAATCAGGCTCCTCTCCCGAAATACATTAGAGGCCTTTCCACTCGTATGGATACCCTGCAGAACACTCTGGTAGTTTAGATTAACCTATCACGGCTTTGTCCAAACGGTCTGCTAACTCCAAGGTTTGGCCACGTGAAGCAATGGAAGCCTTTCTGCAGCTTAAAAAGGCCTTTACCTCTGCCCCTGTTCTTGAGCAGCCAGATACTTCTCTACCTTTTGTTCTGGAGGTAGATGCCTATTCTGTTGGGGTCGGGGCAGTCCTGTCCCACAGATCTTCTACAGGATAAATCTTTCTCTGTGGATTTTTCTCCCGGAAACTGTCCTCTGCTTAAAAGAATTACGGAATAGGTGACTGTGAGCTGTTTGTTATGAAACTGGCCTTAAACGAGTGGAGATATCTACTGGAAGTAGCTTACTTTCCTACAACTATTTTTACCGACCATAAGAACCTGCTATACCTCTAATCTGCTACTTGTTTAAACCCACGACAGGCAAGATGGTCTCTATTCTTCTCTCGCTTTGATTTTCAGATCACTTTTAGACCAGGAGCTAAGAACAACAAGGCAGATGCTCTCTCGCATTCCTTTCTGCCAACTATCAAGAAGATGCAGATAATTTAAATCCCATTCTTGATCCTAAATGAATTCTGGCGACTACACCCACCAGCCAAGCTATTCCCAGGGGGAAAACCTTTGTGCCTCTTCATCTTCGGAACAACCTCTTTAAATGGGCTCATGCCTTACGCATTGCTGGTCACGCTGGTATCAGAAAAACCCAAGAACTCATCCTCCACAACTATTGGTGGCCAACCTTACTCTCGGATGTTTGACTATATGTCTTTTCCTGCACGATCTGTGCACAGAATAAAACAAAGCCTTCTTGACCCCCTTCCTGCGCCTGATCATCCTTGGAGCCATTTGTCTATGGACTTTATTAATGACCTTCTATTATCCAAAGGATATTCTCTGGTTTGGGTAGTCACAAACGGTCTCTCCCGAGCAGCCCACTTTGTACCTCTAAAAGCTCTTCCATCAGCATCTTCCCTAGCCCAACTCTTCATTAAAAAGATTTCCCGGTTGCACAGATGCCCTGATGAGATTGTTTCAGAACGTGGTACTCAATTCGTGGCCAAATTCTAGAAAGCCTTCTCTCATCTCTGTGGAATTAATTAAACTTCTCCTCAGCTTATCACCCTCAGACCAACGGTCTAACTGATAGAACAAATCAAGAATTGTCGAAATTCATAAGATATTATGTATCACCAGCACACAATAATTGGGTTGCCTTATTACAATGGGCCGAATTTGCCCACAACAATCTACCTCACGAATCAACTTCAATGTCACCCTTTTTACTTTCCAGGGCTTCCACACGACTCCCTCCATTTGCTGATCTCCTACATTCCGGAGTTTCTGCTGTAGATACCATACTTCAAGACTGTTCCTCTAGCTGAGCATGAGCTAAACAAAATCTATCTAAAGCCTCCCTTTCCAGTTAAAAAACTTTTAACAGGAGGAGACGCTCTGCACCTCTCCTTAAAACGGGAGATGTGGTATGGTTGTCCACACGAAATCTTCAATTACGAGCGCCCTCTAGGAAGCTCTCTCCTAGATTCATCAGCCCTTTCAAGATCTCGGAGGTTATCAAACCTGTAGCATTCAGACTTGAACTTCCACCTACTTTTAAAGATACCTAATGTATTCCATATCTCCTTACTCAAGCCTGTGGTCATCAATAAGTTTACCTTTTTTAGGAAAAAACCTTCTTCCATCTCTGTACAAAATCAGGAATTCAAGGTCAAAGAGATTATTAATTCTCGCATTTCCAAAGGAACTCTGCAATTCTTGGTTGATTGGAAAGGCTACAGCCCGGAGAATCGTTCTTGGATTCCAGCTCGGGTTATTCACGCACCCCTTCTTCGAAAATGTTTCCACATGAGATTTCCCAATAAGCCATTTAGGGTGTCCAGAGTCCACCCCTAAAAATGGGGGTACTGTTATACTCACCTGCTCCACGATCCTCGCGCAACCGGCTGCCTGTCACTTCCGGGTTGCGGCAGCGCTGATCATGTGACCCCTGGCAGGGAATTCAAAACTCTGCCTGTCCTCTGTATTTAAATCATGTTCTGACACAAGCCCTGTGTCAGAGCAACAGGTTACACTCCTGACTCCTGGCCCCCTGTATCTGCTCCCTGTGTTCCTTCCTGTAGCTCCTGTGACCTCCTAGTGTTCCTGACCTTGCTTGAACAGACTACTCTGTTGGATTATCCTTTGGAGTGACAGACTTTTGCTATAGTGTACCAGACCCGGCTTGGCCCTCATTACTTTATTTGGATCAGCCTTTGGCGTCACAGATATCTGCTTTTGTATACCAGACCCGGCTTGGCCCTCATTACTCTACTGGATCATTATTTGGCGTGACGGACATCTGCTATTGTGTACCAGACCCGGCTGTACCTCAACTACCCTTGGAGATATCTCCACTGTACATCTGTCTACGGCCACAGGTACCTTTCCAGTATAACTTTGCCGCTTGTCTTGTCTATCTATCCGTCATGTTTGTAAGCTTAAGTAAGGGCTGCGACCTGCAGTTCCTCAGTGGTCAAGCCCATCCTGCCTTGCGGAAGCTCTTGGTGAAGACCTGTGAGGCTGTTAAACTCCGCACCCTGCTGAGGTGGTGCTAATACTGACTGAGGGACTCACCTGAGCATAACAATGAGGTAAGGACAGGTGTAGATAATATGCTTGCTAGAAATGGGATAGATGACAATGTGATTAATGCTGTTGTTTTAGAGAAAGGCAATGTTTCTACCAAGGTAAAATGCTCAGAAGATAGGGTACAGGTTAAATGGGAGGGCAGAGTGACACTGTGTGTTCTGTGCCTTAACCAGCCGTACCCAGGGGGGTTGAGAATGTGGGGGTGACACATAGACATGACCAACAGGCCATAGCGAGAGACAGCAATCCTTAGATTTTTGCCGGGACCTGTAGTTCAAATGCTCCCCACTCAGATCTCCACCTGAGTTCTGAACATTCACCTGAATTTTCTATGAAAATTCTAGCCCACACTCACTTAGTCAACCGTCTAACGGCTTAGATGAGGGGCCCAAACTCCCTGTTACTGTACACGCCAAGATAGATGAGTCCAAGGGGGAGCGGAGTGTCCTGTTCAGTAGCCCTCCAGATAAGAATCGCATAGTGTGTCCCACTGACAGGGAATTTTGTAACTGGGAAGCAGGGCAGAGTGGAAGTATGTATTCTGCGGTGCCAGAACTAAGGGGTTCCCACCTATAGGAGTTCCCGTGGGAGGGAGGTGTTCTCTCAGGCAGCACTCACAAAGAGACACGGTCGGTGAGAGGTACAGAGAGTGTAGGTAAGAATGCAGAGTTTAGCCCAGAAGTACCATCTGAATTATGTATTTAACACTTACTTACGCCTTCTCGCCACAGAACCTATTGAGAACCAGCTAACAGCTATTCAAGTTGAACCAGGGGGAATCTGTGGGAGTTGGCCTGGGCAATGACATGTCATTCAATCCCCATGCCATCTCTTAAAAAGGGGAGGTATCATGAACATAGAGAACTTACAGTTATTTATAAGGATTAACTCATCACATAATTGTGGGGAATAAGGGATAAATCATAACTGCAGTGTAAATATGTTATATCAAATGAATCCATTTATAAATTGAGCTATTAAAGTGTAAAATGTGAAGACAAAGTCTGATTTGATGGCTATGCACATTCCAGTGTGAGAAGATAGGAGTGTCACCTGTGGCAGCTTCAAGAGCTCCTGTTGTGAGATATAGCCTGGCCTGGGAGGGAGTTTTGACACCAGAATAGACTTTTAGGAACTCCTTAGCATGATCTCTGGCTCAAAAGAGATCATGTACTGACTTGGCTATATGTGATATAGACACATATTCCTCAATAGCATGATGGTGAGCAGCTCATATGTTAAATTAAAAATTCTGACCCACAGAGAAGTTAAAGAAATTTGTATAAGCTCTACAGTTACATTGTATCTAGGTGTGTTTGGTATCAAAAGATGGACAAATTCATAAGGGATTTATTAATAATGAAATTGGGTCTGTATGACGCTCCACAGAAAAGTTAGGTCACATAGTAGAAATGGTTAGTAAATCAGGCAACATGCAAATGGTTATTGAAAAAAGTGTCACAGACCACAACCCCCTGGGGGCAGGAAGAGGTGTCGAACTGTCTTTGAAAAGCTGAGACCAGGCAAAGCAAATTCTCAGACTTTGGGAAATCAATTCACATTGATAAGCTGTCCATCTTCCAAGCCAATTTCCCTTGGCCACAATATACCACTTCGATGTAAGTTATACTCTGAATCTAACCCTTTTAACTTTCAACTGTTTTGCTTGTGCATGTTATGTCAATCTATTAATTGTTTATTAATTTTTATATCCGAATTCCCTGTTGTTTAGTATATTAAATCTATAATTTAATATGTTGCGTCCTTGATACACTAACAAATCCATTAGCCTGTTAAGAAGAAAGAGTTTGACTAAGTTAAACCTTTGAATGCCAGTGTGTGATTTGTTGATACATTTGATTAACAAGATTAGTAAGTACTTACATTTACATTTGTGTAACAGTCTGGAGGTGTGAAGAGTTGACCCTTTTTTCGCTGGTGACGGCCTTGTGTGGCAGCGTGGGACAGCATATTGGGATCCTATTGCCCGTATTCAATAGGTGGTGGAAAAACCTGAAGTGTATAGGGGAGAGAGAGCGCTGTGTGGCGGCGATTCAGGAGGTCTATAACCTGTGTGATAGGTAGAGAGAGACTGTGGGCTGGAATTGTGTGTGACCTCATACAGCGAGGGCTTATTATTTTTTTTGAAGACATACGTGCAAAACAGTTCCCTTCCCTCTCTCTGTTTTTTCTTTTCTATCTTTTATTTTGCAAAGTAACTGAGGAGATGGCAGCGACATATAAACACATGACAAAGGAGGCGCTGATTCCACAATGTGAGGATGGAGGAATTCCCACTAGTGTCAAACGCAAGGAGCAATTGATTGAAGCTCTCGTGCAGAGAGATCAGCACCAAATCGTAGATGTGTCCCAAGAAGAGCACAGCCAGACTTCAGAAGCATACCTGACTATGGGTATTGCTCAAAAAGGTTGACTGTTAATTTCTGATTATTATAATAGTTCATGTGTGGACACTGCTATGGTCCTTTATTTGCAAACTGTCCTAAAGTTTTTGGGCCCAGCAGACATTACAACCAAAATGAAGCTTATATAGCTGTACCAGCAGAAGGAAGCTGCTGGCCGCCAGGAGAGGCGCGCTGCTATGGAGGCAGCAGAGCGCCAGGCAGAAAGAGAAGCTGCCGAATGAGAGAGAAGATACCAGCTGGACCTTGCCAAGCACCAAAGCCAGCCAGAAGCCAGAGAGCCTGGTATCACCAGACCCCGTCCAGAGAATTTCCCTGTATTGGAAAAACATGGGGATTTGGATGCTTTTTTTGAGAGGATTTGAAAAGACAGGCCGACAGTATGGACTGCACAAAGATCAGTGGGCAGAGTATTTAACCCCTGGTTTGAGAGGGAAAGCATTTGAGGCCTTTGCATATCTTCTACCAGAGATGGACGGAGATTATGAGGCAATCAAAACTGCCCTGTTGCAGCATTTTAATATCACGCCGGAGGCAAACAGACAGAAATTCCGAGATTTTAAACTCAATGCCTCTGACACTTATTCAGCACTTGTGGCCCAACTGTCTGCTTCTTTCAAACAGTGGATTGGAGAGTTAAAGATCACCACCTTTGATGCTCTGAAAGATTTAATGATCCAGGAGCAGTTTCTCACTTTGTGCCCAGCTGATGTGAAGGCATGGGTAGTGAATCAGGACCCTGAATCAACTGCGGAAACAGTTAGACTGGCTGACAAGTATACTGTCACCCGGGCACCTGCAGATAAAAGAGGGACTTTTGCGCCAGGGCAGTCTGCCTGGAAAGGGGGACAGCCAGAAGGATCAACGCCACCCCTCTCAACACCATCACACCCTGTTTCAACACCCTTTGGGAGGGTTGGGACAAGGCCTGTTTTGGGACACACCCACCAAAGTTTTGTGTGCAACCAGGTGGGACACATCAGTATCACCTGTCCAGAAAGGAAGACAAGTTCACCCACTTCTTGGGTGGTACCTTCCATGCAATCTTCTCCAGCTGTCCTGTGTATTGCTGGACCACAAGGGGACCAGATAGACAACCTGCAAACAGTCACTATAAGTGACAAGGTAACTGTGGGGTTGACACTGGTGCAAATGTTACGCTAGTGCATTCAGAACAGATAGGGTTAGAGGACTTCATTCCAGGAAAGTGTATTTCTGTGCAAGGGGTCGGTGGAATTCACCTTACTGTGTCTGTGGCCAAGGTTTACCTTGATTGGGGTGCTGGAAGAGGTCTAAGAGATGTAGGGGTCTCATATAATATGCCTGCAAATGTGTTACTAGGGACAGATTTAGGAAAGATGCTGTCTCAGGATGTCTCTAATGATGATGTTAATGCCACAGCTGTTACTGTGCTAGAATCTACTGAGAGTACCCATGGTTCTTCCCAGGTGCCAGAAGGTGACAGGGAAAGACAATGTCGTATTGTACCTGATGCGTACAATAATGATAATGCCAAAAATAGCATTGCGTTAGAATCTAAAGCTGTTTTTACACTGACATTTTGTCATGAGTGTTATACTCACCTGCTCCACGATAAAGGGTTTTCACTTATGTTGAGTCTTGTGAAAAATACTCCAATTTTCTACACAGAGCTGCATAGCTGTATGTGTACCTAATTTACTGTCAGCGAGTCTCCTGTCTCTCTCCTTCCACCCTTTGTGCATATAGAGGCACACTTTGCACAGGAGACAAAAAGGCAGATACCACATGCAATCTATCAAACATGAATCATATTTCCACAACAAAAACCCTTAACTATCTTAGTGACTATGTCAGTGTAGTGTGTGTAACCCTGATTATGTTCAATGTCAGAAATTTCCCCATGAGTGAGGCCATATCTACGTGTTTTTGTATCTCTTTATAAGAAAAGAATGAGATACTGACGGAGATGTAAAGGATGAGAAATAGGAGAGCAAAGAATAATAACAATCTAGTGTTGTCTATTGTTAGCTCGCATGGAAATCGGTATCTTATGATCACAATAACTATATACCTTGTGACAGACTTCATGACTATAATAGAGAAGTGCAAACTTAACCCTTTGTGACGCATACTCTGTATCCCCCATGTGTGTTCAGTTCATTTTAAATAATGAATCTCAGGCAAATACGTTATCATAGGCCACTGCACCTAGAAGAAAGAGTGTTACAATGACCCATTGTTAATTTGTCTTTCTAGGGAAGCTTTATACTCTTTCTGTAATCCCCATAATTACTAGGTATATATTTCTTTGTCTGTCCTATCTACAGAAAAGAGGAGCAAGACAAAGTAAGTTTCAAACAACCAAGAAAAACAAACATTTTCATTCCTTATCATCGACCAGTGACAGGAAAGTAAACACAAGACAACATAATACAAACAAACAGCAAAAAGAACATATACATTTAAGTTACTCAGCTTTAAACCTGAATAGTTACACACTTACCACAGATTAACATTTACCCTTAGGTGGTCCCAATCTCCTTGCTTTCACTCTTATTCTTTCTTTGCAATCCTTCCTCATGTGTCCCTTTTTAAGGCAGTTAAAACACTTCAATGACTTATGTTTCTTTCGCCCCTTATAGTGTGTGTTATGAGTCTAAGATTGTTAATGTAGTCCTTCTAAAGCCTGGATACTTAACATCATTAGCCTATCACTCACTCTGCGCCTTTTCCATCTTATATATGTTTTTATCATGCTCCACGGCAGACTCTCTAAGTGCATCTAAGGTGATGCCTCTCCAATTAGGTAAATAGGTTTGTACTCTGGTTTTTAGGTTCTCCCTGAGACCATCCATTAGTACTGTAACAGCTACTTCCCTGTGGTGCACATCATCCTTTATATCTGATATCCCAGTGTATTTGGTCATTGCTGACAGAGCTCTGACAAAATAATTTGCTGTAATTTCACTATCTTTTTGTTTGATAGTGAAAATTTTGTTCCAGTTCACTACCACTGGAAAATATATGGCCCACTGTGAGATTATACGTTTAATATTTTCCTGATTATCATCAGCTGTTAAGGATCTATCCTTCTCCAACATACAATCCTTAATAAACTTTTGTATATCAGTATTGAAAAGAAGATGGGCACTCTGTCACGAGCCTCGGTCACAAATCTACAGCAGGAATGGTAAATGAACGGGACCCAGCCGGAGTCTAAATACAACTCCCAGTAAGGCGCGAAGTCTAACAAGGAGGAGGTATTCACCAGGGACAAGCGCAAGGCGGTTTGGACTTAGTAGCACCTCCTTGCAGGTCGCGGCCCTTACTGGAAGCAACTAGGCGGAATAATAGGAAAACAAGCCACAGGAGTCAGCAAACAAGAGGAGAGTGTCGGCTCTGCGGACGACTGATTACCACTGGGATGGCGGCAGTTCAGCAGTCAGCAGGTTACTCAGGAACAGAGAAGATGCGTTGCAGAGTGTAGTCAGCAGGTTGTGCAGGAACAGAGGAGAAGCGCTGTAGAGTGTCAGTTCTGTGGATGACTGATTACCACTGGGATGGCGGCAGGAATAGAGTTCAATAAATGAGTATATATAGGAATGTTTCAGCGCTGTGGCTGTGATCACATAGGTAATAATGATAATCTTATCTTCTTAACAACATATATAAGTGATAATAAAATTGGAAAAATACTTAAATTTGGAGGTGTAGGTGTCCCTTCATTCAGATCTTTCCTCCAATATGTGATGACATAGCATGAAAAAAACAAAAACACAACATAGTGTAATACAGTAACAATAGATGACGTTGTATAGTAAATGTGAGGTGAACTTCAATCCTTTCTTCTTATGTGAATCCATTCACCAAATACAGGATATAAGAGTGCCTTAATTATTTAGAAGTAGATATCATATGGTGTCTTCACCCAATTTCTTATGTTATGACACTTACAAGATGAAAAGAGATAGTAGGCCTGGGTTCAAAGTTCTTTAAAATCCTTCATTAAGATAGTCAGGATCTTTCTCTCAGATAAACATGTTCCATATTTTAAATATAAAAGGAAAAAAAGAACGGATCTAGTGTGATACTGTTAAACTACAAGGTTTTTATTACAATAGTACATAAAAAATAAATAGAATGACAAATAAAAAACAGCACATAAAAGCTGGACCATAGGATCATGAGGGTCCCTACCAGATGTAGGTGGATAAACAGCTTGTAATCAATATCCCCAGGGTCCACTTCACTGGTTGTTAAGTTGATGAAGATGGGGTCCTCATAAATTCCAGGTCCAGTAGCCCTATTTCCAATGCGTTTCAACCTATATGTGGAGTATTAGGATCTTCTACTTGGAGGTGATCGATTTCTTTTTGTGTAAGAATATTCCGATGTTTTTCAATAAAGATATTAAATTTCTTCTTAATCATATTGGTGGGGTCTTGTTTCAATTTACTATATGTGTTTTGGTCCATTAAAAGAAAATCCCCCTAAACAGCTCATCAAAACCAAAGGATTTTTTAGATGTGGAGAGTGTATAGGGTGTAAGAAAATTAAGAGCAATACTTCAAGCATCAAAGAATTCACATATAGAGGAATAACTTATAAGATTAACAAATTTATTACGTGTAATACCAGAAACGTTATTTATGCTTTAGAATGTAAGTGTGGTTTACTATATATTGGTAAAACATCAAGAGAATATCAGAACACCTGTATAATATTAAGATTGGCAAAGAAACACATTCCGTCTCTTTACATTGTAAATCTTGCCATAAGAGTTCACCCACTAGCATTGTTAACTTTTGGGGGATTCAAGACATAATACTCAATTGGAAATACAGAAATCTTGAAAACCAATTGGCTATAGCTGAAATGACATGGATGTATAATTTGAAAACTCTTACCCCCGACGGCCTAAATGTTGAATTTGAACTAAAATTGTTCCTCAATTAAGCATCTACTCACTTCCCTTGTTTCCTTTTTTCCATAGGATGGATAGTCCTTTGATGAATATCTGCAATTATGATATATGACCATATACATGTCATTTTATAAGATATGCTGAAAGATGTTCATTAACGAAGATTCATAGTCACTTATGTCAATATGGATACTGTATCATTTCAGGGACATATATTGATTTACAATATGATATGGGATGTATTGAAAAATATATTAATCCTTCACATCTCCTATCAACATTAATTGTGGATTAAGATTTACTATTTTTTGTTATGTTATTACCATCAACATGTATGTCTTTACCCATTGCCTATGTCCTATCTCTGTAGTGCCTCCTAAATGATTTATCCATTTAACTTCTGCAAAGAACCCCGTTTTCCTAAATATGGAATTTTTAGCCATAATTCAATAATTATTTGTCTGGCACGCATGGTGCATTCCAAAGCTTGTCAGACACTATCTACGGGACGTGAGGCACGGATATGACCTCACAAATGAGTATTTAGAAGGAGAACCGGAAGCGCGATAGCGCTATTAAGAAACCTTTTCCGGAAGTAGATCAGTGGAACGCATTGTCAAAAATGGATATCTATCTTTTTAACTGTTAAATCTGTATGTTCTTTCACTGTTAAACATACACAATGTATGAATTCTTGAGGGATCCAAATTCAATATATTTGTTTTTGTCAAGGTGATGTTATTTAAAGGAGAGTGATGCTACTTTTAGAAAAAATGTATGTAAAAAATGTATGTAACCTTTGAACTAAGACCATAACAGCTTCCTGTATAAAAGGGAGCTCATTTGATACTAGCCCTACCCTTGAGAAAGACCTAAATTGAGAGGTTAAAATGCATTGGAAATAGGGCTACTGGACTGGAATTTATGAGGACCCCATCTTCACCAACTTAACAACCAGTGAAGTGGACCCCGGGGATATTGATTACAAGCTGTTTATCCACCTACATCTGGTAGGGACCCTCATGATCCTATGGTCCAGCTTTTATGTGCTGTTTTTTATTTGTCATTCTATTTATTTTTATGTACTATTTTAATAAAAGCCTTGTAGTTTAACGGTATCACACTAGATCCGTTCTTTTTTTCCTTTTATATTCAAAATATGGAACATGTTTATCTGAGAGAAAGATCATGACTATCTTAATGAAGGATTTTAAAGAGCTTTGAACCCAGGCCTACTATCTCTTTTCATCTTGTAAGTGTAATCACATAAGAAATTGGGTGAAGACACCATATGATATCTACTTCTGAATAATTAAGGCACACTTATATCCTATATTTGGTGAGTGGATTCACATAAGAAGAAAGGATTGAAGTTCACCTCACATTTACTATACAACGTCATCTATTGTTACTGTATTACACTATGTTGTGTTTTTGTATTTTTCATGCTATGTCATCACATATTGGAGGAAAGATCTGAATGAAGGGACCCCTACACCTCCAAATTTAAGTATTTTTCCAATTTTATTATCACTTATATATGTTGTTAAGAAGATAAGATTATCATTTTTACCTATGTGATCACAGCCACAGCGCTGAAACATTCCTATATATACTCATTTATTGTACTTTACATTGGGAATATTGTGTGATTCCTACAGGTGTGTTTAGCAGCAGTGAGGTATTAGCGCTATCTATCACAAAATTCTTCTTTATGTTTATGCTGACACAGTGATTTTAAAATTTTGTTTGTTTCTGAGAAAAAACCCAACAACTGGGATCAGAAAAGTACCAACTTTGCAATACCCTGCCTTTCCAGTTTGAGCACTTTACAGCTGTTAGCACTGGATATTTATTATAATATCAGCGGTTGCAGTGTATTTCCCTCCACAACTCCCAAGTCACAATCACGGTTGCACAATACGGTCCGATTGCACCGCTTACAGATACTAACTATCAGTAAGCTTTGCGATTACTATTGGGAGTGCGATGAAAACCCCTTGTTTTCGATTTCAGTATACCTGCCGTGTATACTCTGGCGTCTATTTATACCCTGTTCTTTTTTAGAATAGAATGCCACAAAGGTCTCTTTACTCCCTGTTCCCTTTTTGAACAGAACCTTTGTCCCTCTGTTATGTTTATATCCTGTTTCTTTCAACAGTAACCTGGGTCCTCAAATATTCATAATCACACAATTCACATACATTTGTTTTCTATGCAGAAAAATTACTTTCCCAAATGATCGTAATAACTTTTCAGAGGCTTTAGCAATTGATTACACTATAAATATATAACAGACTATCAAAACGACTGCTTAAACACGTGGCAACATATATGACGCGTCTCTCCACCCTTTGCTGAGGAACCGAAATCAGTAGGCTTTGCGAATCTTCCGGTAGCGTAACCTCTGCTGTGAGCCCCCAAATTATTAAAGTTATTTTATCATTTACCAATAATCATTGTCTATGTGATTTGTGTGGTTCCAACTCACAAAGCGATTTATTAGCAAAAGCAAAAGAATAACAATTAAATAAATAAGTACAGCCGATACATACACTGCACTGTGCTGGATCCAGCTTACAGTCATTTAATCCTGAAGTCTGTGGTCAAAGATACTGTATGCTGGTTTCAGAGAGCAATATATATATATATATATATATATATATATATATGTATATATATATATATATATATATATATATATACACATTTGGTGTTACAGTAAATACAATACAGATGACTTGGCATGTTTCCATAGGTTCAGGCTCCAGGACAGTCCAGTAGAATGTAGTTCATAGGTCAGTTTAAACGACACCCTCCAAGGGTGGGGGTCAGCTCTCCAAGAGTGGGGGTCAGATGCATACTAATCTTCCCGACGAATGCTAGTTCAAACTGGTCTATTTATATTATACACACAATACCATTCTGATCACTAATTCCCTATATTCCATAACTAGCATACACAAGGTACAATCTCATAGCCGATGGAACCGAATCGCTAAGGATAAATTGGGGATTAGAATGACACCAAACATGATATGTTTCCTGTAACCTGAACCTTAGATCTCACTAAAGTGCATATAACATTTTCATATATAACTATAAATTCAATAACATTTGTTTATAAATGACTGTGGGTTGGAACTATTATAAAAATGAACTATGTACAAGTGACTGTGTAAGTGTAAGTGTATGCGTGCGTTATTGATCTTGCGATTGCGTCATAACACGCGGTGAACTGATCGCAATCGCACGGTAAAACAATATTAATCAATATGCTTTCATCCAATTATTCGACTATGACAGGATTATGGATGTGGAAATGTCATTGGGCCTGAGTCATCAAGGTACGCATCTTGTTGCATAGAGTACTTTAAGCAAAACCGCCAGATACGCCATCCAAATGAGCAACGCAAAGTCAAAAACACACCCACTTGCGGTCCTTTAGGCAATGCCAAACAATAAGCAACGGATCTTAAGCAATTGACTCAGTTCACCAGTTCCTCTACGTTCACTTCCGCTACATTAAGATAAGCAATGTATACGTCACGGCCAATGTGGAAGGCCCAACGAGTTTGTTTACACATAATAAAACAATCCTGTGGGGGCGTGGTTTGGACGCCATTCTAACTGGCAGCAGTGTCCGTGAGCTCCGTACATTGAGCCGCCTTTCTTGGAGATTTCCTCCTCCCTGGTCTATCTATAGCCTACCGTATGCGGAGGAGCCCACCTGGCGAGGTCCTAGTGCACTCCCGATCAGAGAAGAAAGAAGCACAGGACCCTTGGCCTGCCTAGTACCTGGGAGCAGATACTCCTGCTGGGCCCTCCTTCCATCAGCCTGCTGCGGGGGTGATTTTGTTGCCCGGACTGTCCACCCTGTGCTCTCTCTCCTCCTGCTGGCGTCGGCCAAGGAGCTCCGGCTCGTTCCCGAATGTTGCCACACACTGAGGCCTACTTTCGGCCCTGAAGCCCCGGGTAATAGTGCTTGGAGACCTCGTGGAGGTGGCACTTCCGGTTGGGGCGGGGCCTCAAGACGACAGCGCGGATTCAACCGGACCACTGCAGGTGCCCTGTTGAACTGTTGAACTTGGGACACAAACGGGACAGGACCTGTTGGAGCTACCTTGCACTTGGACCCCATAGTGCGCAGATCGCGCCCATAGTGACCTGGACCGCCCTCCTAATCAGGTATCTTACCCGCTCCTGAAAGTTAGTGGCAGCGGTAGTCTGTCCGGAGGCCTACTTCTGATTCAGAAGCCTTTGCCTCAATTATTCCCTTCCCCACCAACGAGGGACTTCCGGAAGGGTTGGGGCTACGCAATACCAGCCACAAATACCCCGCTGCCCGATTATTGATGGGCTGGCCTTGGAGAGCATCTACCAAGCTATCTCCTGGCACATAGTGCTATAAGTGGCTCTGATTTCCCACTGGTCAGAGCCATAATACTAATAATAATAATACTATAATAAACCCTGCTGTGGTGCTTTGACATCTGGTGGTAAATGTATCAAGCTGAGAGTTTTCAGGCGGGTTTGATAAACCAATCAGATTCTAGCTATCATTTATTTAGTACATTCTACAAAATGATAGATAGAATCTGATTGGTTGCTATAGGCAACATCTCCACTTTTCAAACCAGCCGGAAAACTATGAGCTTGATACATTTACCCCCTGGTATCCTTCGGCAAAATAATGGAAGTCTTTTGAATTAACATGTAGGATACCCACCCAGTGTGTCACTCTAAGCAACAGATCGTTAAGAGGAGTCTACCTTCAAACCTTGCTGGCTTTACATACTAGGTAGTCTATCATGGCTCCTAAAAAGATTAAGCCTACTGTCTTGGTTCCTCCAATCGAATTTCAACTAAAGCCAAAGTCTGCATCACGTTCACGTTCTACCTCAAGAGATTCTCCTTCATCGGCCCGGGCCAAGGAGCTAGAGATTTCCCCTCCATGCTCTCCTGTGCCTGATCTGGGGACAGATGCCTCACTGGATGTTCCATTAACAGGGCGCGTTCTGCACTCTACCTTACACCAGATGTTAACTGCGCTTCGGGCTGACCTGACTTCAGAAATGAGAGCGGCAATTGTAGGGTTGAAACCAGACATTACTGAAATTGGAGATCGTACAGACCACCTCGAGACAAAGATGGGGGAAGTGGTTTCCTCTCATAACAATCTTTCCTCCTCACATCACTCCCTTCAGAGTGAGGTTGCCTTTGTGAGAAGTAAAGTGGCGGATCAGGAGGCCCGCTCCCGTAGAAACAACATCAAGATCAGTGGCATTCCAGAATCTGTCTCCAATACAGACCTACAAGAGTATGCCGTTTCTATGTTCAAGAAGCTACTTCCCTCGGGGGATGACAGGGACTTCCTCATTGATCGCATTCACCGCCTTCTACGTCCTCAATCCATGCCGGGAATGTTCCGAGAGACACTCTCTTCCGGGTTCATTTCTTCCATATCAAGGAGCGGTCCGGAACCCGTGTAATGTGAAGACATTGGGGGATCTGCAGCTCTTTCAGGACTTGTCACTCACCACCATCAATCAAAGAAGAGCTCTTCATCCAATAACGACAGCCTTGCGAGCAAATGACATTACTTACTGTTGGGGCTTCCCGGTTAAGCTGCTGGTTCAACATGAGGAGTCCTCGTATGTCATCTCGTCCCTTGAAACTGGCACCAAACTCCTAGAGGAATGGCACATATCTCTTCCTCCTAGAGCTGTTTCTAGCAAGACCCCGCTTCAATCAGAATGGACTCTTGTTTCTAAAGACTGAGGCCCAATGTTTCGGCTAAACGCATAAAGTCATACAGCTTCTACCTCTGGATCGATAAGTATAATTATTAGTAGTCTGTGTGCTTAATGTTCAGTATTTTCCGTTTGCACTGTTGTGGGGTTTTTTTTAAAAAAAAGAAAAGAAAAAGAAAATCTTGTTGCCTAACTTACGATGTGTATCAAAAGGTTTGCTTCAGGGCAGTTTATGATCATGCAAGGTCAGGGTTGTCGCAGTGGGCGGCCTGGTGCTCCTGATGGGCGTGCACCCCTCCTTGCATTGTTCATATAGTACTATTGTAATATAGCTTTTACTCTATACCAGAGGGTTAATTTAATTTAATGTTGATTTGATATTACACTGTTGCTTTTTTTTTTTTCTTCTTTACTCTTACCTGAGTGTTACACGGGTGGGGTCTTACTCCACCACCTCCTCACATGGTACCAAATTTGCCACATGCTTTCCTCTGTGGCAAATGGCCCATTCTGCGGGTTAGTTTTTTCCCCCCTTTTTTTCCGTTAATCCTTTCCTCCCTGATGTCCCTCCTCCCTGGATCACTCACATTACACATTTTAAGAATAAGTTCAGGCTCATTAGCTGTATCTTTCTCTTTTCAGCCCCCATAACCTATGGTTCAATTTTACTATTTTAATGTTAAGGGACTCAACTCCTCAAATAAACATAGACTGGCGCTTACTACATTCCACAAACGTAGAGCAGATGTTATAGCCCTCCAAGAAACACAATTTTTGTCCCATGCCCCTCCCCAATTCAGAGACCCAAGATATCCCCTGGGATACTTTGCTAATGGCCCATTCAAAAGGAATGGCGTGGCTGTGCTATTTAGTACCTGTGTCTGCTTTAACCTGCAGTTAAAAATAGAGGATAAATCCGTCTGATTCATAATTCTAGCTGGACACCTAGAGGACAAACAGGTGACCTTAGTTTCCTTATACGCTCCTAACTCCCGCCAAATCCCCTTGCTTAAGTCATTATGCGAGGAGGTACAGAAAGTTCATAGAGGCCAATTGGTCTTGATGGGGGATTTCAATCTGACCATGGCTCCCAAACACCATTATGATCGACGGGTCCCGATCCAACTCAGGGTCTTTTGACAGCTTTCCGTAAGTTACTAGTGGAATATGATCTCTACGACATCTGGCGGATCCAATCTCCAAATGTACAGGATTATAACTATCATTCTAGTGTGTATAACACATATTCTAGAATAGACATGGTTCTGACAGATAAATGGACACTACAACATACTAACACAATTAATATCCTCCCTATCACATGGTCAGACCATGCCCCGATAGAGTGGACCTGGAATCTAAACCTTACTAAAATCCCCCTGAGACCGTGGAGAATGCCGGCCTACCTACTTACTTCCTTGGAGCACAGGCACGGTCACAATATATCCAGGTGAAAAACCCAGAGGATACATCTCTATCCACGCATTGGTATGCATTAAAAGCAGTTCTGCATGACTCAGCCATCCAAATAGGTGCTTGCTTGAAAAAGCAATACCTTCTTCGTCAACATACGCTTGAGCTAATCTAAGTACTCTAGAAGTACAGAACCAGGCATGCCCCTCTAAAGCCCTTCAAAAAGAAATAAATGGTGTTAGAAAACAGCTCAATACACTCTTTCTATCTCGAATGAAATCAGCCCTCACTAAACTATGTCAGAAATTTTATTCTACATGCAATAGGGCTAGTCGGCTTTTGACCCGCAAATTTAGGGGTAAGCAAGCCAGAAATTGTATAAAAACTCTCCATGACCTTAGGGGTAATAAGATCCACAATCCTGCCGACATAGCAAATCAATAGGTTGAGGAGGTCACTAAGCGCCTCCCTAAGGACAAGGACCCTGGTCAGGATGGTTTTGTGAATGCCTTTTATACCACATTTCGGTCGGAGCTGGCTCCACTTCTTACCAATCTTCATAACAACATTTTGATGGGGGGTAGCTTCCTAGCTGAGATGTTAGAGGTGCAAATAATAACGATCCCCAAGCCTGCTAAGGATCACTCTGATAGTAAGGACTATAGACCTATAGCGCTACTTAATACCAACCTAAAAATTTATGCCAGGTTGATAGCTGACCGTCTGAACCCTCTGTTTCCACAGATAATCCACCCGGACCAGGTGGGCTTCATATTAGGCCGCCAGGCGTCAGATAATACGCGGTGCATTCTAGATGTGGTAGACCTTCTGTCTGGGACCGGAGAGGAGCTTGTTATGCTTTCCCTTGATGCAGTAATGGCGTTTAATAGGCTACATTGGCTCTATATGAAAGAAGTTTTACTTAAATTTGGTATTCAGGGTAATATCTTACACTCTTTATTGGCTCTATGTCAGGGACCTTCTGCGAGAGTATTTAGTAATGATTTACTATCCTCCCCTTTCCCTATTACTAATGGAACAAGGCAGGGGTGTCCCCTTTCTTCCCTGATGTTTGTTATGGCTAAAGAACCTCTAGCACATACAATCAGACAAGCGTCAAATTTCCCAGGCATTACTTTTCACTCTTATGCACACAAACTATGTTTATTTGCAGATGATGTATTCTTATTTGTTACCCGTCCGGAGATGTCGTTATCAGCCTTGAAATGCATCTTAGACGATTAAAGTTCGGCCTCATTTTGTAAACTGAATGTCACTAAATCTGAGGCCCTTCCTATCAATATACCACAATCCTCATTACCGTTATTGCAAAATAAATTTTCATTTGTCTGGGTAAAGGACTCTTTGCCATATTTGGGTATACATATTCCTCCTACCCTATCTACGGTATTTGAAACTAATTTCCCTCCGATTATTCTACATCTTTCCTCAACTAAGTATTGGCTTAAGTTCGAGGTCTCCTGGCTGGGCCGTATAGCTGTCTTTAAAATGATGTTGTTACCAAAACTAATGTATATTTTCCGTACTATTTCTTATATCGTACCTAAACAATTGATGACCCGCTTTCACATGCTAATGATGTCATATGTATAGTGACAGAAACGACCCCTTCTCTCCCATAAACGCATGGCCTTATCTAAACAGCGTGGGGGATTGATGCTTCCTAACTTAACTTACTACCAAGAGGCATGCATATTGAGTCACCTGCGGGATTGCCATGGGTGGATATGTAGAGAGCTTTGTGCCCTAGCTATCCCCTGCTGGACGTTCTCTGGACTCCCAGGTCCGCCCGCCCTTCTTCTGTATACAAACTGCAATCCATCTCAGATGCCATGCAGGTGTGGGATAGGATTATTGGGTTACATATCGATTTTGTACTTCCATCTCGTCATCTCTCCCTTCAAGCAATATGTCAACTAATCTCAGATTTAAATCTTGCCGTTTGGAAAGATAGGGGGATTTCTTCCTTATCAGACTTGTTTGTGCAGGGCCTTTTTCTCCCCTTTTCTCTCCTTCATGACCGTTATAGCTTGCCATCCTCAGAGACATATAGGTACTTGCAAATTAGACACTGGGTTTGCAGTGTCTCTAAGACACCCTACGCCCTCATCTCGCTCCCATCGCATGTTCTAGACAGACTGACAAAGAGTAGTAGCAGATGCGGAAAGGCATTCTGGTATCACTATATCTATTCCCTGATCCCCCCACCAAAACCCCTACACAAACCCTTTGGGAAATGGATGTGAATCTAACTTTCACTGAGCAACAATGGGAAAAAATTTATGTAACCTCTCATAGTATGTCAAAATGCATTAACCATACAGAGATGCAGGTCAAACTTATCAACCGGCTATACCTTACAACAGAGCGGTTACACAGGTTCTGGCCAAGTTAATCAAAATTTTGCTGGCGCCACTGTGCCCAAATAGCCAATATCTTTCATGTCTTTTGGTCATGTCCAGTGCTTGGGCCTCTCTGGAGTGAGGTATTTGCCTTGATCTCAACTGTCTTAAACACCTCTGCTGCTCCAGACCCAGCCCTAACTCTTCTTCATGTATACCTGACCTCCATTCCCAAGCAGAATCACTACCTCTTGGTTCACATATTGATAGCCGCTAGAGCAGCAATAGCACAAAATTGGAAGTCTCAGGTTTCTCCTACCAATACCCGAAACATATCTAAGATACAGTACAGCTTTGAGATGGAAACAACAGATATGCCCTATTCCTCATCTGCATCAGCTCCCATCATGAGATGGTTTAGGTGGCATGAGTATATCACAGAAGGCCCCGGGGCTCCCCAGGATACCCCTGATTATCCATTAACTCACTCTCCAGCAGCTCTTATAGAGTCCCCCAGCCCACTGAACGGTCCTCTCCCCTTGATATACCTCTCGGGATGGAAGCGTCTTTAGACTGTCAAAATGAACGCTAATATGTTTGGTTGTATTTTTATATCCTTAAATGTATATTGTTGATACTGTGAGCCTTATTTAAACTGAATGACTCCTTTCCCCCTGCGTGGGGATTCCTTATGCGTTACCCTTTGTATACCTTTTCCCTTTTTCCCTTTTTTTTATGTACCCCATATACTTTTGAAAATGTTGAATAAAAATATTGATGCAAAAAAAAACAACACAATCCTGTGGGTATTTATACTATAAAGTTGTAACCTAATCATTTCTTAGCAAGTTTGACAGATTTGGTACACTTTGAACAATGACTTTGGATTGTTTTTAATGAGCGTAATGCACACTTTCCTACAAGACAGATCGTATAATGGGTTTGTTTGTTTGTGAGTTGAACTGACCGTATATCATGGAAAATGCTTGTACATTGCTCGATTAAAGAAAGATGCGTAAAGAATCGCTAAATTTTTTTATTATATGTAGTTTTATAATTCGATCTGGATCGTTATTGCAATGCATAGCTTCTATAAGCGCTACACAAATAGTAGAGTGCAGGCAACCTCCACACAAATAAAGGGTGTGAGTGTGGATTCAAACTCCGAATTCCCTTTTTGAAGGTTGAGTAGCTAACCACTAATGCAAACTGCAATTTGAAAAACCAGGGAGAAGAGCAACAATACAGCATTCGAGCTACAGAGGAAAGTGCTAGTTAATAGTACTCTTCATTGTTAATACAAAATGCATACAAATAGGAATCTCACAGGTAGCTTAGTGGTTAGTACTTTGGCCTCAAAAAACTGCCATCATGAGTTCAAATACCAAGCATACCCATAACATCTCTGTGCAGATTGTGGACATTAATCTAAGAAACACCACAGGAACTTGACTCAAACCATGTTTCTTTTTTTTACTTTGTCCTACACGCTCGACCACAATGTCAAATCTGCCCTCATGTTTAACATGTATCTACCACTCCACTGCAACTTTATTACGGCAAGTTGCTTTTTTCATGGCTGACAATGTTAATGTTTGATCTTTCAGAAAGCGTCATGGCCCACAGTTCACATGCACATTATTATGTGCATGCTGACATTTATTACTAGGAATGGCCTAAAAGGGGGAAAGTGGGGGTGGATTTGTAGGGAACAGACTCCTTGAAGTTAAATGCAACATTGCCATGAAACCTAGTTTAATCTGTATCTACGGCGTACAGGTTATGTTATGTACTCAGCTTTACCCAAACAGAATGCTGAAAACAGTTGAGTAGCATGGTGGTTTGTGGCACTTGCACTTTGGCCTTACAGCACTGAGGTCATGAGTTCAATTCCCAACCATAGACTGATCTGTGTAGATGTTCTCTTCAATCTGTGACTGGCTTTACTCTGACACTTTAGGTTAACCTCCAATGGCACATGATTTGAGGAAGTCGTTAATTATGTGTGGCATTTGCCATATACCTTCTTTAATGAATCTTGCCCCAGGGCACATTATGTGTCTGCTATTGCTACGGATGGCCTATCCCTTGGAGGGGTGGATTGTCGGTGGAGGGCACATATTCCTTTTGCTGACATGCAAATAGAAAATGCCAACATTTATTTCATCAGCTACTACTTGTGCTTGTATTTTATTTAACCATCTTCTTCTCTTACAAAATACTACAACCAACTTCGGGTCAGCATGGTGGCTTAGTATTCAGCACCTCAGATTCCCTGTGCTGGTGTCATGAGTTTGATTCCTGCCCATTGCCTTATGTGTATGGATTTAGTGTTAGATGTTACTGTTGATTTCATTCAAAAAACCCAAACAATACTTTGTTTATTCATTTGCTGCTAGGCACAATTAGTCGGACTATATAAATGTAGAAACGATGATGGAGTAGTAAAAAAACCTATATTCCTTAAATGTTAATAATTATCCTTAGACCCACATGTTGTGCAATTCTAATATATATGACACACACACAATGATTCTGTTTGCTAAACTTATCTTATTTTTAAAATGCTCCAAAAATTTAAACTGTTTACAGTGGGTAAAACAAGAACTATTTACATAAACATATATAACAAAAATAAAACTACTCACAGACATTTACCCATTCTAACATTTTCTTTCTATTTTTTTAACATATATTTTGTTTTGTTTTTAATGTTTTTTTATTTTTGGGATATAATTTGTTATTTCGGCCCTGATTTCTGGCAATGTTGGTGGGGGCATGGGGGGGGGGTGGTCATGTCCCAGCTTCCTTCATGTGTGCTGGAAAAAAAATAAACATTAAATCCATGCCAACTTAATTTGTCAAACAGACAGGAATTAGTAGAGATGTGCACTGTAGATTACTTTTAATTAAGCCATGTCTAATGGCATGCCAAATGCAGTTGGGCCAAGAGGCCTAAGACTTTTGTGTGCCATTTTTATAGATATGCCAAATTCTGTTGTGGCCAGGGGAGGGGAGCATGGACAGGGCCGTCTTAACAGCATTATAGGCCCCCGGGCAAAGCAGTACACTGGGGCCCTACCTACACAATCACTTACAGGAATAAAATGGAAATTAGCAATAAAATTAAGCTCATACTTATTGGTACCTCCAACAAAATCAGTATTTCAAAATTAAAACACATGCTGTAGAGCAGACATTAATCCACATAAACGTTTGGATAATATAACATGAGCCTTGAATTTGTAAACCAAGATTTTGAACTAAAAAATGGTACTCAGTTGGTAAATCATACAGACAGAGATGGCACGGTACAAAATTACTATGAATTATTTATCATTAATCAAGCGTTCAACCAAAACTTTTGCAAGATTTCTTGGCAGAGAATGGTTTTATAATTGGCTTAAAAATCTATGGAATGTCAACTGAAAAGTTGACATGCCTATTGGGCCCCTATGCTCGTGGGACCCCCAGGCAACTGGCCAGCATGCCCATGTGTAAGATGGCTCGGGGCGTGGAGTGTGTTTTTAAAATAAAAAAAATTGTAGTTCCATTATGATTGTAACCAGTGACACTTATGCCCACTTTAATTGAACATGTGTGACAGCAGGGATTTATTACCAGTATAATGGACATCTCAATGTCATCAAATTATGTTAAGCCTTTAATGTAAATACTTACTATATCCCAAGGCCTCACAAACTGGAGCCACCACCTCTTCATCCTGGTGCCCCCTCCTTGGCATCTGGGCAAACAGGTGGCCCTCGCCCTCCTGGTGCACCTGGGCCTCGGGATCCGCCTCCAACTCAAACTCGGCCTCACCATAGGGCCGGGACTTTGTCTCCGACTCTTCTTCCGACTCGTTATCGCCCTGGCCCTCCGCCTCTGCCTCTGGCTCGGCCCTGCCCTCACCTTCCGCCTTGACGTCTGCATCACCCTCAGCCTCGACTTCCCCCTCAGGCTCCAGCTCAGCTGCTTGCTGCTGCTGCTGCTCCTCCTCCGCCGCCTGGTGGCGTTCCAGATGTCTCCGTTATGTTTGAAACAACCCAAAAAAAAAAAAAGGGGTATTGTTCAAAGATTCACCTGATTAATATAGATGTAGTACCATAATCATGTGATCAGACATTGTGAAACATATAATTGCCACCAGAGACAATTATTCACTACTCCCAAAGGATATAAACATGACCAGACACAAACCACTTCACATGGCCTCTAACAAATGATTTATTTGGTCTTAGGGATGTGGACTATCTCACAGTGGCCTAGTGGTTAGCACTTCTGCCTAACAGCACTGGGGTCATGAGTTTGAATCCTGACCATGGCCTTATCAGTGTTGAGTTTGTATGTTCTCCACATATTTGCATGGGTTTCCTCCAGGTGCTCTCTGTTTTCATCCCAGACTCTAAAAACATACTGGTAGGTTAATTGACTGTTTTCAAGGACTGAGTCTAGCTTGTGTGTATATGTTAGGGAATTTGGTGGCTCTCTCTGTCTGTCTGTGTGTGTGTGTGTGTGTGTGTACCAATGTTAGGGAACTTAAACTGTAAGCTCCAATGGGGCAGGGACTGATGTGAATGAGTTCTCTGCACAGCGCTGCTGAATTAGTGGCACTATATATGTAACAGATACTGGGTTATTACTACTAATCTTGATTAGCGCTGACTTACCTGAGGTGCGGAGTCTAACGATCTCTCCGGTGTTCACCAAGAACCGCCGCAAGGCAGGATGGGCTTTGCTGCCAGGAGTAGCAGGTCGCGGTCCTCAGGTTTGCCCCAAGATGTAGTGCAGTGGAGTAAGAGCAGATGCGGAGTCAATCAAGCCGGTTCGGTACACAGAAATGGAGGTAGGCAGAAACAGGAGGGAACTCTGTATCAATCAAGCCGGGGTCGGTACACGGGTCACAAGAATTGAAGGGTAGTCAGCAAGCCGGGTCGGTACACAGGGGTTGAAGAGCCAGGATAGTGGAAACAGGCAGGGTCAAACACAGGCAGACACAGAAGACTGGAGGACACAGGAATTCAAAAAGAACAGGAGCCAGGAACAGGTAAGTGTTGCTCTGACACTCAGCGAGTGTCAGAGAGAGGTTTAAATACTATTGGGGATTCAAATTCCCCACCTCTGGATGCGATCACGTGACCGCCTCCGGGTTGCGGTCAGGTGACCGCGAAAACCGGAAGTGCGGCTTCCGGGTGGAGCGACGGACAAGGTAAGTTGTAACAATATAAAGAACTGATGATGATACTAAATATTTGTAAGTACTCCTTTGTTGGGCCAACATCACCATTCAAACAGCCAGATACTGAATGACTGATTAGGTATATATAATACAGTAGGTCTTTTGTTTGGACCATCTATATAAAATATTTGACCTTATAAATATGTGAAACTCAGCTAAGGTCACCTGTGAGTGTGGACATGGTTTACCAAGTTACCGTTCAAATAATTGACCAATACTAAAAAAAACATCTTCCACAGTAATCTTCAAAATGTTTTTAAGGTAAGGTCATCAAGTTGCCTTAGTGGCTAGCACCTCTGCATCACAGCCCTGGGGCCAAGAGTTTCAGAGTTTGAATCCCAAACCTGCTTTAATGTTCTGGAGTTTAAAAGATTAAAAGAGAACTCACTTCTTAGTATCTCCTCCCGTAGCAGCTGTGGCTGACGCGGGCAGAGGTCGCTCCAGCGGCATTGTAGTTAAAATACCATCCGCCGTTTGTTGTAGCACAGGCGGCGCTATCTGGGGACCTTTTCATAGGCAATTTCACCTCCTTGGAGATGTATCTTCCCTCCGAATTGTTGTCAATGCATTCAGTCAGAGGCCGCCTATTAATTAAATCAGACATTTAAACCCACCTGGACTCTTCCTTCACTTGCTCATTTGCTATTTGGCAGGCCAGGCTCGGGTATACCAACCAAATTTGAGGTGCTATTTCCAGTGATTGAACAAACATTATATTACTACAGTAAGTACTATTTGTTGTGATATGTTTCAATAGATCCAACATGTATGCTTCAGAATAGGATCCAAACTTGTTAGGCCTAAATCAATGTTACTGTGCTTACCATTTTTAAAGAGTGGACATTTCAAAGAGTATCACATTTACTGCAACACTCTGCTAATGTGTTTCCCAATGCAAATCCAAGAGTAAGCAGACTATAGGATTGTTGGTCAGATTAATGGAAATGTATCTAGGCACTATCTTTAGTGACACAAAAAGCATTTAAAAAAAAAAAAAAAAGAAAAAGTACAATATTGTCTACACTCAATCATCCTTATGTCTCTCTTTTGCCCTCATATTAGATTTGCAGTCCAATTTTTAGTGTACAGTTGGATACAGAAGAGGAATCAGACTTGGAGATAGGCGAGTTCTCTGAGCTTCAACAACTGGTGATTACTTAGTGATAAGAATGGAAACTAAGAAGGGGGTGTAGGCCCATTACAGTTGTTGGTCAAGTGTCTGCTGAAAATGTAAATGACAGACACCTGTATTTATCCAGTTGATCAACTTTTTGTGTGGACTTTTAAATTGCTGCTGTTTGGGATACGTCCTTCTTTTCTCTTTACTGTTGTGGTATTTTGTCATTGTTAAACAAATTTGTTTGCCAAACCTAGCACAGGAATAACAATGTCATAAACTCAAAAATTAGTAGTGGAAGTATTTGCCAAATGATGATTCGGTGACTTGACATGACCCACTTTTTGGGCCAGTTTTAGAAGTGACAGGTGTATATTTAGAAAGCACAAGCAATTTCGATATTAAGGTGCAGGTGCTTGCAAACTAGGTTGGAGTCTGAGGAATGCATTCTTTAGTTTAAGCATGCAATAAAGTCAATTAATGGGGTGGGGATGGCAATATTTCAAAATTTAACATGACTGTTTGATTTGGCAATGAACACACTCCATTTCTATTCTAGATAACTATGTCTGACGCAGGGCCAAGTTATGCACCCACGGCGGGTGCTCAAACCCATCGTCGTAAGAATTTTTCCGCTCCAGAACTCCAAATACTCATGGACGAAGTAATCACCCACTTTCATTCAGGGGGATAACGCCTGAGTGGGTTGGAAAGAGCCTCCAAATGGGCTGAGATAACCCAAAAAAATCAATGAAATTGCTCAATGTCAGCGTCTCATGCATGTAGTGCAGAAACAGTACAATTCAAATGCTTGTTCAAAACTACAATTTTTGTTTGAAGACTCAAAACATAGTCCAACTCTGACGACTGTGAGCTTGACACATTGTGTCTGTGTAAGTCTTTTGTCTGTCAAGGTCTTATTTAAACTAGAAAATGCCCATGGTTGCCCCCAAGTGTACTTAGTCAATTTTAAAAGTAAAATTTTCTACATTATCCACGTTTGAAAAGCCACACACATTTCACTGTGTAGTTGTAGTGTTATTTTGTGTGTTTTTTTAAAAAGGACACTATTATGTTGCATGTTTTAGAGTATCCAACCATTTAAAGGCATATTTTTTCACATTTCCACAGAGGGGCAGACTATAAACAGCGCCGTAAGAAAAAAATGGCGTCCGCAAGGAGGCACGCAGAAGGAACTGGCGGAGGGCCTCCCCAAGAGCTAAATCTCACACCCCTAGAGGAGCATGCAAGCGTCGCAATTTCAGAGATGGAACAAGTTGCGGTGGGCCGCATTGATACAGACTGTGACCCACCCCTAACACGGTTATCTCCACTAGGTACATTACAAATATTTAATATATCTGGCTGTTAATGTTTAGATTGTGTTTGTAAACATCTGAAACCTCTATCAGTATGTGCCATAATGCAACCTTTCCAGTCATACTGTTTGTGAGCCACACAATAGTGAATGAAATGTCCACACTTATTGGAACATGTATAAATCTGTTGTTCTTATTTAAAAAAAAACAAAAAAATATATATCGGTGATAATGTCCAAACCTCATGTACTTAATAGACATGGTTGCTATTTGGGAATACCAAGTCATGTTTGATGCAAAATTCCCTGTAGTAATCCTCGTCAAAATGGATGCATCACACTTTGTCAGAAATAATATTTGGCCAATGCATTTTCTTTAAGGTTGCTTACTTTTTAAGCGCATTTATTGAATTTTCTTTTGATCTCTATACAGAGTGTGAGACAAATGAAGGGCCTGCAGCATAGGTGGGGGCTAAGGCCCGGCCTCAAGTGGGGGTGGCTGCCCGTGATGTGGATGTCACTCCGATGGAGGCTGCCCAACTCTTGAGGCTGCAGTCACTTGAGCATATCACGCAACATTATGAGGCCACCACAGAAGCATAAGAGACCCATTTAACTACAATATCAAAAACCCTCACCCATATTGAGCACATATTTGACCATCATCTCACCACCATAAATACTACACTTTCAAATTTTGGGTCCCAAATGTCCTCAGTCAATACCACACTCACCATTATTGCCACCCTTCTGCATCAAATTTATAATGGCCCCTCCACATGCCCTCCCCCAACTGTCCCTACTTCACCCATTGCACAACATTCCACACCTGCTTCCTTCTCACACACAGACCACCAGCTCACTCATGCAATTTTGGAACTTTCCAACTCTCCAGATCCCGCCACATATATAATCATTTTATAAATACAATAGGGCTAATATATTTCCTCAATTCATAGAAAGCAGAATACTGAGGGTATATTTGAAGTTCCATTAGCCCTATTAGCTATCACTATTTATGACCACTATATGTAATAACAATGTTCAATCATAACCCATCTGTCTGATATTAATGATTTAAAAGATAATTAATATCAACCTGTATTAATGAGGTGATATTTAATACCAATATCATATAGCTATAGGGAATTTATACCCCCAAAAAATAAAAAATTTGGGGTATATATGATAGACTAATCCATATTTAATTAAGATGATATAAAAAAAATCTTTCAGAGCAGGATAGCGGTTAGACAAGGTAATATTGTCTATATTATCAGTATTTTTGTCAAATTTCAGTGTGTGATTCAATTGCATCTTTTAATATTTCGCTACTAGATCAAATTTTAAACAAATTCAATTAATAAAGATTTATTTTAATGATTTCAACATACAACAATATAAAATATAAAAAAAAAATATATACATTTATTTTTCTTTCCATTCTGAGTGCCTCAGACGATCATTCTCTCTTTCTTTTGGAATTTTGGACTAGTAATTTGTATTCTGATCGGGTGCACCCTTCCTTGATAGATATATTATATTGTACAAGCTAAATTAGAATTTATTATTCAGAGGAAGATGAATGGAATGCCTGGTGCAGTCTCTCCCCCTTTGGAAAACGATTCCCGCCACATCTGTGTCTGCTGCCCCATCTGTTTCTGCCGCCCCATCTGTGTCTGCTGCCCCATCTGTGTCTGCCGCCCCTACCCATCACCATCCCTATGACTTTCCCCATGCCCATGACTATGCCCATGACTATCCCCTTTGCCATCACCTGTACTATCCGCGTCGCCATCCCCCCGTCATTCCCTGTACTCTCCCCTTAGCTATCCCCCTGGCACTTCCTCACACCCTCGGGCACAACCTGCAGACCAAGAGAGTTTGGAAGCTTCCTCGGAGCCATCCACATGACGGGTAACTCAAAACCAGGCCCGAATCGAAGCTACACAGCGAGGGTCACGGCGTGGGGCCAAACAAAAAAAATAAAAATCTTTTAGTTGTATAAACAATTGTTTTATTTTGTTTTTTGGTAACTGAGTGTAATGAAATTAAAATTACATTTGCAGTTGAAACTATTTGGTTGTTAGTTATTGTAGACATATTAGTCTTTATGGTCAAATTCATACATATTTGGTAGTGTCAGTACATTGTTACCTCAGAACACTGAGTCTACATTACTTCAAGCAAACATTTAAAAGTGTCTTACAATACATTTAATTTCAAAATGGGCCGCCAAAGTGTTGGCAAACTCTAATACTATGTGTAATTTTGCTTAAGTTTGGGAGGAGGGAAATAATACACATACCCAAGCATTCACCCATAACAAACCAATACCCCCAAACTCCAAGGTACCGAGTTAAGTACGAGCCACGGACACTCCAGGGACAAGTGTGTAACGTCAGAGTAGGCTACAACATTTAAAAGTGAATACCCTGGCTGCTTAATGTACACATTTCAGACCAATATCAACACATTTAGACCTGTCTGCCCCTTATTGCGTGGTCCCGAGATGTGTGTACTACTTAACTGTAGTGCAAGCTAAGGTTTCATTTTTCTGTGCTCTGTGTTGCATGTACATATTTAGTTTCAACCTTTACGGCTATAATGTAGTACTTTGAAGTATAATCCATTAGACCATTGGCCCTACAAAGTTTGCCTGGTAGGGCCTGATTCCTTCAACAAATTAGTCAAGACATTTCTTACTTAAGTCTCCTGGACGAAACGATGTGAAAATGCAAAGGTGTAAAATGAGTAACCGATTTTGCACCTAAGTTCAATTATGTCTGTTTTTCATGTAGCACACAAATCTCCACTATAAACTTCTGTGCACAAATAAATAAACAATCAATTTATTTTTGTTGGTGCCCTACATGAAAAAGCAGCCGTTCGTTACCATTTTATCAACATAGGCCAAAAATTGGCAACCCTTATATTTTAACCTGGTATAGTGCAGGATACTTAAGTTCAAAATGTCTGCACTAAGTTACTTAACGAATCAGGCCGGTAGTGTGTTTTAATGTAAAATTGTGTCCTGTGAATGGCATAGATATTTAGTGGATTGTGGGAAAAGTGTCATACTGGGACTTGGCTTCAAAATACAGACATATTTTGCACCAGTTGCAGTTTCTCATGGTTTGTGTGAGTAAACGGTGTCTACCAAAGGATGAACAACCTACGGTGTTCCTTGGAACGCATGGAAATACTTCCACCAAGGCAGATATCCTGCTTTTCAAATGTTATCTTTAATTAATGTAACACCAACCACAGGCTCAAAATCAACTAATGGTATAGTAAAATCAATTCCAGGTATGCACAATGGACATGAAAGTCGTACCTACAATACAGTACTGGTCAGATTATGGCCATCTTTGAAAAGACAAATAAAGCCTTACCCTTTCCTGGTAGTGCAAAGGCCCAGTGCCTGCCACCCAGCCACTGTTCCACATTCACAGTCACAATGTTGTTGGCAGCTTTAACCAAATAAATAAGATCAGGGGTCATCCCAGTCCTTCTTCCAATCTCCAGATATTTGTGCAAAGTACGCATGAGAATTGTTTGCCGTTACATCCGCATCCATGTTTAGTTACTGATCTTCCCTTTCTATCACATCTTTCTTGTGTTTGTCATAGAGAAAATGTATGTGTGTGTGTTACTTTATTACTTTTATTATTAAACCTTCAGGTTGCCACACCATGTGTTGTGTTGGGAATTTGCATAGCCACACATTTAAAACATGCATGTAGCACAGGCTTGAAAATTCCATTGTTTGTTATAAGAAACGTTGATGCTTTCCTTCTAGTCTATTTCATGCACATACGGTGACATCTTGAACATTGGCACAGTACTTAAAGGGTAAACTTTTCATCCGTGGATTTCATTTTTTGAATTTGGCAACATTTTGTGTAATATGACTAAATGGTTTAAAATTGTGTGCAGCTACAACACAGAGAAGCAGCTGTTCCAAATAACTGTTTTACCAACACTTAGGAAATATCGCCAGCTGAAAGTCCCAATAACCAAAGTGCGCCCAAACCAACACTTAAAAGACAAACAATTGCAAGGTCTATTTTTTTTTGTTTGCATTTTTTGAATTATTAGGATACATGACTACATTTCCATATCCCACATTCTAAAATGTGCATGTACAAATGCTTTCTGTCTGTAATATTTCAAAGTATTGACATGATTTAAAACTAAAAAAGGAAATAACATAAACATTGTTATGAGAGAAGATACTGATTATCTTTTCATTCTATGCAATTTCATTTTCTTCACATAAATGTATTTAGGTCAAAAGTATCTCGTGTGTAAAAGTATGTTTGCTTTAAATTCACTCAAATCATCCGTGAAAATGTCAGGTTTTTTTGGGGAATATTATTATTAGCGTTTGTAACATGTTGGGTTACAAACACCTTAGCAAAGAACTGTTGACACATAAGCCATTTTACATAGCGATTTATTATAATATATGGTGAATAATAGAAAGATGGGTTTTTGGTTTATACCCTACTAAAAATTGTTTGAACTCCATATAAGATATTTGAGGGGTTTATTCAGGATGTTAAAATGGGTCTGCCAGTCCCTTTGCCATCCATTCCGGCAGCCGGAATGGAGTTTACAATACCATAACCATCCATTCCGGCAGCCGGAATGGATGTGAAATGTACTGATCAAGCCATTCCGCCTGCCGGAATGGATGGGAAATGCACTCAGCAAGCTATTCTGGTGGTGGAATGCACTAAGCAATCCATTCCGGCATCCATTAAGGCAGTTAGAACCGATAACTGGAATATATAGCTGGGATCTCCAATATATATATCTATGGAATATTGTAATATGGTCAAAAGTTGTTCCACATATTCCAGAGAACATATCTGTGTAGCTTACCAAAATGCCCTATACAGGCATAGAAAACACAGCAGCCTTACTCAAGACACACCAAGCAGTAGAGGGCGCTATATTAAGCTGACTCATTCAGGCATTCCGGCAGTTCCGGATTTAACCCAAAACCCAAATATATCATCAGCATCCGACCTGTTGACACATCAACCACTTTACAATGTAGTTTATTACAAAGGTGGCTGTAAGGAAAAGACGCTTATTTTACAGAAACGTAGCCAATGTTTATTGTTTTATATATATATATATATATATATATATATATATATATCCACAAATAAATTTGAAAAAAAACCAAAAATACAAAAACAAAAACAAAAAAATTTATTAAGATGTATGTATGTTGTGTATATTTAGTTGTGAGTATTTTACACGAACGATGCATTTTGAACAGTTTCATTTTGTGGTTTTAACTAACTGTTTTGGACTTAAACATGACCCAGAGCTGCATTAAGTTTGAGCAAGGAGTTGAGAAACGATTGTATTCAACTATCCTACACGGATGGAGGGAACGCCTACTCTTCTCAACTCCTAAGAAATAACGCCTACTCTTCTCAACTTATTTGTGATCTCTACCAATTCCCCTCCCATTCCCCTCCTATTCCCCGCCCTTTTGTCTCAAGTGGTCAGCTAACTTCGCAAATGCATTTGCGAAGGAGTTTGAGACACGGATTCCTGTATGCAACGCATAATCTCGGCTTGCACTACGGATTCTCATGGTTTCCGCTGTGCAACTCCCATTTGTGCGCATGGCATTGGAGTGGGAGTTACATTTATAATAAAGAGACAGATTTTTCGTTGGGGTTGGCCATGTGTTTCTAAAACTTTGAAAGGTTTTCTAAAAGTAAAGCAAGTATGTGTATTACAGTATTGTATGCAAATAATAGAGAACTCACATCTCCTAATCTCCTCTCTAAGATCATGCAAGAGCTGGGGCTGGCGCCGCCATAGATCACTCCACCGGCACTGTAATTGTACCACAGAGCGTCGGCGTTGAAAACGCTGGCACAAATACCTGCGGACCCTTTGGTGGGACCGCAGTTTCATCTAATTTAAGATGTACCGTCCCGAGGCCTTGCTTTCCATGCCCTCGGTCAGCATTCTCAACTCTCTTCTTGAGAAGGCGGCGGATCTCATCTTCGACACAAAAATCAACTCTCCAATACTCTGCTCTGTGATTGGTTCTCTGAGCACGTGTGAGCGAACTCACGCCACTCATGGATCATTTCTACACCTGTGAGTAAAATGTCTGCCTGTCATTCCACCAAGTATCCTTGCATCAGGGGGTGTTAACATTTAGCGTTGAGACGTGTACACTGCGCTTAGCAAGTAGACCTGGATTCACAATTCAATGGGTATTTATAAGCAGCTGTGCTTTTCCTTCAGTCCTGCTCTTTTTCAATGATTTCAGGCAGATACTTTTGTTTGTGGGACATTTGGAAGACATTATTGCAGTGAGTACTATTTGATATGTCTTAAGAGACATATCATACTTAGCTGGTTAGTAATAGGAAATTAACTGTTTATATATCAAGCAATGGAAGTGTATTTTGTCACTTTACATGAGTCATACATTCTAGGGGTGTGCACCGGCCACTTTTGGTGTTTTGGGTTTTGGGTTCTGATTAGCTTGAGGTTTTGGGTTCTGATTTGTTTTGCCAAAACACCCCACGAAAGGTTTTGGTTCTGATTTTCGGTTCTGATTTTTTTTGAAAAAAAGCATAAAAAGTGCTAAAATCCATATTTTTATTTTTTTTTCACTCCTACACTATTATTAACCTCAATAACATTAATTTCCACTAATTTCCAGTCTATTCTGAACACCTTACACCTCACAATATTGTTTTTAGTCCAAAAGGTTGCACCGAGGTAGCTGGATGTCTAAGCTAAGCGACACAAGTGGGCGGCACAAACACGTGGCCCATCTAGGAGTGGCAGTGCAGTGGCAGACAGGATGGCAGTTTGCAAGAGTTTGCTAGCGGTGCAAGATGGAATTGTCCTTGGGCCCTCCCACCCACCCTGATGTTGTTGAAATAGGACATGCGCACTTTAACAAACCAATCATTTCAGCGACAGGGCCTACCAAACTGTGGCTGAAATGATTGGTTTATTTGGACCCCCCCAAAACGAGCTGGCAAAGAAAAAAAAGAGGTGCAAGATGGAATTGTCCTTGGGTCCTCCCACCCACCCTTATGTTGTTGAAATAGGACATGCACATTTTAACAAACCAATCATTTCAGCGACAGGGCCTACAAAACTGTGGCTGAAATGATTGGTTTGTTTGGGCCCCCACACCAAAAAAGCTATTCATCTCTCCTTGTACAAACTAAACTGGCTCTACTGAGGCAAGATGTCGTCCTCATCCTCATCCTCTGATTCCTCGCCCCCTTCAGTGTGTACTTCCTCATCCTCACACATTATCAATTCGTCCCCGCTGGACTCCACAACCACAGGTCCCTTTGTAGTCTCTGGAGGCCAGTGCTGTTCTTGATTGAAGAATTGATAATTAATTTTCATGAACATAATTTTTTCAACGTTTTGCGGAAGTAACCTCCTTCGCCGCTCACTGACCAGGTTCCCCGCTGCACTAAAAACTCTTTCCGAGTACACACTGGAGGGGGGACAACTCAGGTAAAATATAGCCAGTTTGTACAGGGGCTTCCAAACTGCCTTTTTTTCCTGCCAGTAAAATTAAGGACTGTCTGACATGTCTACTTGAATGGTGTCAGCAAAGTAATCCTCTACCATTTTTTCAATAGTGACAGCATCCAATGCAGCGACAGTAGACATGTCTGCAATGGTTGGCAGGTCCTTCAGTCCGCACCAGTTGTTCTCAGCATCCCCGCCAGCGGGTCTTTTAGGAAAACTGAGCTTTTTCCTCGCAGCCACAGGTGTTGAAGAAAATGAAGGAGGAGCAGTTGGCATGTCACGGTCCTCTTCAGAGGACAATCTCCTGACCAGCAGGTCTTTGCACCGCTGTAGACTTGTGTCCGCCGGAAACAGAGACACAACATACGCTTTAAACCGAGGATCCAGCACGGTGGCCAGAATGTATTCCTTTGACTTTAAAAGAGTGACCACCCTCGGATCCTGGCAAAGCGTACGAAGGGCTTCATCCACAAGAGCTACATGCATTGTTGAATCGCAATGCTTTACCAGCTCCTCCCTCACTTTCTCCAGCTGCTTCTGCAACAGCCTGATCAAGGGAATGACCTGACTCAAGCTGGCAGTGTGGGAACTGACTTCTCGTGTGGCAAGTTCAAACAGCTGGAGAACCTTGCACAACACGGAAATCAGTTTCCACTGCGCTTGACTCAGGCGCATCCCCACTCCTTTGCCTATGTCGTAGGTGGCTGTGTAGGCTTGAATGGCCTTTTGCTGCTCCTCCATCCTCTGCAGCATATAGAGGGTAGAGTTCCAGTGCGTCAAACAACCTCTTGTTTGAGGTGATGGCAGGGCAGGTTCAGCCTTTTTTGATGTTGCTTGAGTCTGCGGTAGGCACTGGCAGAATGCCGAAAGTGTCCAGCAATTTTGCGTGCCACCGCAAGCATCTCCTGCGCACCCCTGTCATTCTTCAGGTAATGCTGCACCACCAAATTTATGGTGTGGGCAAAACATGGGACGTGCTGGAAATTGCCCATATGTAATGCCCGCCCAATGTTACTGGCATTGTCTGACACCACAAATCCCCAGGAGAGTCTAAGTGGGGTAAGCCACTGCGAGATTATTTCCCTCAGTTTCTCTAAGAGGTTGTCAGCGTTGTGCCTCTTATTAAAACCGGTGATACACAACGTTGCCTGCCTTGGAACGAGCAGCCGTGGTGGAGATGCTGCTACTGATGCAGCTGCTGCTGTTGCTGCGGAAGGCGATGCATCTACCCAGTGGGCTGTCACAGTCATATAGTCCTTAGTTTGCCCTGAACAACTTGTCCACATGTCCGTGGTTAAGTGGACAGTGGGTACAACCGCATTTTTCAGAGCCCTGAGGACACTTGTTCGTACTTCTCCGTACATCCCGGGTATCGCCTACCTAGTGAAGTGGAATCTCGACGGGATTTGGTACCAGGGACACAATACCTCCATCAACCGTCTAAATCCCACTCCACTGATGATGGACACCGGACGCACGTCTAACACCAACATAGCTGTTACAGCCGCGGTTATCCGCTTTGCAATAGGGTGACTACTGTCGTACTTCGTGCTCATAGCAAACGACTGTTGGACGGTCAACTGTTTGGTGAAAGACGTAGCGTTCTTACGACTTCCCCTCTGGGAAGATGACCGACTACCAGCAGCAACAGCAGCAGCGGCAGTAGTAGGCGTACCGCTGCAGGATCCTCCGGAAGAATCCCGGATTGAAGAGGACTCAGTCATGCCGGTGACATGGCCTGCAGGACTATCTCTGATGGAGATCGTGGAGGAAATTGACGAGGAAGGTGTTGCTGGTGTGGATACAACAGGACCAAGGGATTTAGGTGTCCCATCTAGGAGTGGCACTGCAGTGGCAGACAGGATGGCAGTTTGAAAAACTAGGCCCCAAAAAACACATAATGCCAAAAAAATAGTTGCAAGATGGAATTGTCCTTGGGCCCTCCCACCCACCCTGATGTTGTTGAAATAGGACATGCGCACTTTAACAAACCAATCAATCAGCGACAGGGCCTACCAAACTGTGGCTGAAATGATTGGTTTGTTTGGACACCCCCAAATCGAGCTGGCAAAGAAAAAAAAGAGGTGCAAGATGGAATTGTCCTTGGGTTCTCCCACCCACCCTTATGTTGTTGAAATAGGACATGCACACTTTAACAAACCAATCATTTCAGCGACAGGGCCTACAAAACTGTGGCTGAAATGATTGGTTTGTTTGGGCCCCCACACCAAAAAAGCTATTCATCTCTCCTTGTACAAACTAAACTGGCTCTACTGAGGCAAGATTTCGTCCTCATCCTCATCCTCTGATTCCTCGCCCCCTTCAGTGTGTACTTCCTCATCCTCACACATTATCAATTCGTCCCCGCTGGACTCCACAACCACAGGTCCCTTTGTAGTCTCTGGAGGCCAGTGCTGTTCTTGATTGAAGAATTGATAATTCATTTTCATGAACATCATTTTTTCAACGTTTTGCGGAAGTAACCTCCTTCGCCGCTCACTGACCAGGTTCCCCGCTGCACTAAAAACTCTTTCCGAGTACACACTGGAGGGGGGACAACTCAGGTAAAATATAGCCAGTTTGTACAGGGGCTTCCAAACTGCCTTTTTTTCCTGCCAGTAAAAATAAGGACTGTCTGACATGTCTACTTGGATGGTGTCAGCAAAGTAATCCTCCACCATTTTTTCAATAGTGACAGCATCCAATGCAGCGACAGTAGACATGCCTGCAATGGTTGGCAGGTCCTTCAGTCCGCACCAGTTGTTCTCAGCATGCCCGCCAGCGGGTCTTTTAGGAAAACTGAGCTTTTTCCTCGCAGCCACAGGTGTTGAAGAAAATAAAGGGGGAGCTGTTGGCATGTCACGGTCCTCTTCAGAGGACAATCTCCTGACCAGCAGGTCTTTGCACCGCTGTAGACTTGTGTCCGCCGGAAACAGAGACACAACATACGCTTTAAACCGCGGATCCAGCACGATGGCCAGAATGTATTCCTCTGACTTTAAAAGAGTGACCACCCTCGGATCCTGGCAAAGCGTACGAAGGGCTTCATCCACAAGAGCTACGTGCTTTGTTGAATCGCAATGCTTTACCAGCTCCTCCCTCACTTTCTCCAGCTGCTTCTGCCACAGCCTGATCAAGGGAATGACCTGACTCAAGCTGGCAGTGTGGGAACTGACTTCTCGTGTGGCAAGTTCAAACGGCTGGAGAACCTTGCACAACACGGAAATCAGTTTCCACTGCGCTTGACTCAGGCGCATCCCCACTCCTTTGCCTATGTCGTAGGTGGCTGTGTAGGCTTGAATGGCCTTTTGCTGCTCCTCCATCCTCTGCAGCATATAGAGGGTAGAGTTCCAGTGCGTCAAACAACCTCTTGTTTGAGGTGATGGCAGGGCAGGTTCAGCCTTTTTTGATGTTGCTTGAGTCTGCGGTAGGCACTGGCAGAATGCCGAAAGTGTCCAGCAATTTTGCGTGCCACCGCAAGCATCTCCTGCGCACCCCTGTCATTCTTCAGGTAATGCTGCACCACCAAATTTATGGTGTGGGCAAAACATGGGACGTGCTGGAAATTGCCCATATGTAATGCCCGCCCAATGTTACTGGCATTGTCTGACACCACAAATCCCCAGGAGAGTCTAAGTGGGGTAAGCCACTGCGAGATTATTTCCCTCAGTTTCTCTAAGAGGTTGTCAGCGTTGTGCCTCTTATTAAAACCGGTGATACACAACGTTGCCTGCCTTGGAACGAGCAGCCGTGGTGGAGATGCTGCTACTGATGCAGCTGCTGCTGTTGCTGCGGAAGGCGATGCATCTACCCAGTGGGCTGTCACAGTCATATAGTCCTTAGTTTGCCCTGAACAACTTGTCCACATGTCCGTGGTTAAGTGGACAGTGGGTACAACCGCATTTTTCAGAGCCCTGAGGACACTTGTTCGTACTTCTCCGTACATCCCGGGTATCGCCTACCTAGTGAAGTGGAATCTCGACGGGATTTGGTACCAGGGACACAATACCTCCATCAACCGTCTAAATCCCACTCCACTGATGATGGACACCGGACGCACGTCTAACACCAACATAGCTGTTACAGCCGCGGTTATCCGCTTTGCAATAGGGTGACTACTGTCGTACTTCGTGCTCATAGCAAACGACTGTTGGACGGTCAACTGTTTGGTGAAAGACGTAGCGTTCTTACGACTTCCCCTCTGGGAAGATGACCGACTACCAGCAGCAACAGCAGCAGCGGCAGTAGTAGGCGTACCGCTGCAGGATCCTCCGGAAGAATCCCGGATTGAAGAGGACTCAGTCATGCCGGTGACATGGCCTGCAGGACTATCTCTGATGGAGATCGTGGAGGAAATTGACGAGGAAGGTGTTGCTGGTGTGGATACAACAGGACCAAGGGATTTAGGTGTCCCATCTAGGAGTGGCACTGCAGTGGCAGACAGGATGGCAGTTTGAAAAACTAGGCCCCAAAAAACACATAATGCCAAAAAAATAGTTGCAAGATGGAATTGTCCTTGGGCCCTCCCACCCACCCTGATGTTGTTGAAATAGGACATGCGCACTTTAACAAACCAATCAATCAGCGACAGGGCCTACCAAACTGTGGCTGAAATGATTGGTTTGTTTGGACACCCCCAAATCGAGCTGGCAAAGAAAAAAAAGAGGTGCAAGATGGAATTGTCCTTGGGTTCTCCCACCCACCCTTATGTTGTTGAAATAGGACATGCACACTTTAACAAACCAATCATTTCAGCGACAGGGCCTACAAAACTGTGGCTGAAATGATTGGTTTGTTTGGGCCCCCACACCAAAAAAGCTATTCATCTCTCCTTGTACAAACTAAACTGGCTCTACTGAGGCAAGATTTCGTCCTCATCCTCATCCTCTGATTCCTCGCCCCCTTCAGTGTGTACTTCCTCATCCTCACACATTATCAATTCGTCCCCGCTGGACTCCACAACCACAGGTCCCTTTGTAGTCTCTGGAGGCCAGTGCTGTTCTTGATTGAAGAATTGATAATTCATTTTCATGAACATCATTTTTTCAACGTTTTGCGGAAGTAACCTCCTTCGCCGCTCACTGACCAGGTTCCCCGCTGCACTAAAAACTCTTTCCGAGTACACACTGGAGGGGGGACAACTCAGGTAAAATATAGCCAGTTTGTACAGGGGCTTCCAAACTGCCTTTTTTTCCTGCCAGTAAAAATAAGGACTGTCTGACATGTCTACTTGGATGGTGTCAGCAAAGTAATCCTCCACCATTTTTTCAATAGTGACAGCATCCAATGCAGCGACAGTAGACATGCCTGCAATGGTTGGCAGGTCCTTCAGTCCGCACCAGTTGTTCTCAGCATGCCCGCCAGCGGGTCTTTTAGGAAAACTGAGCTTTTTCCTCGCAGCCACAGGTGTTGAAGAAAATAAAGGGGGAGCTGTTGGCATGTCACGGTCCTCTTCAGAGGACAATCTCCTGACCAGCAGGTCTTTGCACCGCTGTAGACTTGTGTCCGCCGGAAACAGAGACACAACATACGCTTTAAACCGCGGATCCAGCACGATGGCCAGAATGTATTCCTCTGACTTTAAAAGAGTGACCACCCTCGGATCCTGGCAAAGCGTACGAAGGGCTTCATCCACAAGAGCTACGTGCTTTGTTGAATCGCAATGCTTTACCAGCTCCTCCCTCACTTTCTCCAGCTGCTTCTGCCACAGCCTGATCAGGGGAATGACCTGACTCAAGCTGGCAGTGTCGGAACTGACTTCTCGTGTGGCAAGTTCAAACGGCTGGAGAACCTTGCACAACACGGAAATCAGTCTCCACTGCGCTTGACTCAGGCGCATCCCCACTTCTTTGCCTATGTCGTAGGTGGCTATGTAGGCTTGAATGGCCTTTTGCTGCTCCTCCATCCTCTGCAGCATATAGAGGGTGGAGTTCCAGCGCGTCACAACCTCTTGTTTGAGGTGATCGCAGGGCAGGTTCAGCCTTTTTTGATGTTGCTCGAGTCTGCGGTAGGCACTGGCAGAATGCCGAAAGTGTCCAGCAATTTTGCGTGCCCTCGCAAGCATCTCCTGCACACCCCTGTCATTCTTTAGGTAATGCTGCACCACCAAATTTATGGTGTGGGCAAAACATGGGACGTGCTGGAAATTGCCCATATGTAATGCCTGCACAATGTTACTGGCGTTGTCTGACACCACAAATCCCCAGGAGAGTCTAAGTGTGGTAAGCCACTGCGAGATTATTTCCCTCAGTTTCTCTAAGAGGTTGTCAGCGTTGTGCCTCTTATTAAAACCGGTGATACACAACGTTGCCTGCCTTGGAACGAGCAGCCGTGGTGGAGATGCTGCTACTGATGTAGCTGCTTCTGTTTCTGCGGAAGGCGATGCATCTACCCAGTGGGCTGGCACAGTCATATAGTCCTTAGTTTGCCCTGAACCACTTGTACACATGTCCGTGGTTAAGTGGACAGTGGGTACAACCGCATTTTTCAGAGCACTGAGGACACTTGTTCGTACTTCTCTGTACATCCCGGGTATCGCCTGTCTAGTGAAGTGGAATCTCGACGGGATTTGGTACCGGGGACACAATACCTCCATCAACCGTCTTAATCCCACTCCACTGATGGCAGACACCGGACGTACGTCTAACTCTAACATAGCTGTTACAGCCGCGGTTATCTGCTTTGCAATAGGGTGACTACTGTCGTACTTCGTGCTCATGGCAAACGACTGTTGGACGGACAACTGTTTGGTGAAAGACGTAGCGTTCTTACGACTTCCCCTCTGGGAAGATGACCGACTAACAGCAGCAACAGCAGCGGCGGCAGTAGTAGGCGTACCGCTGCAGGATCCTCCGGAAGAATCCCGGATTGAAGAGGACTCAGTCATACCGGTGACATGGCCTGCAGGACTATCTCTGATGGATTTCATGGAGGAAGTTGACGAGGAGGGTGTTGGTGGTGTGTATACAACAGGACCAAGGGATTTAGGTGTCCCTGGACTGCTGACCGTCCTAGCCACAGGTCCTGAACTAAACACTGAATTATGAAGGTTCTTCAGGTGACATATAAGGGAGGATGTCCCTAGTTGGCCAAGATCCTTACCCTTGCTTATTTGAGCTTTACATAAGGTATATATGGCCATACATTTGTTGCCTGGATTGGGATAAAAATAACTCCAGACCGAAGAGGTTGATTTTTTGGTCTTCTGTCCAGGCATGACGACAGGCTTTTTCATCCCATGGACAACAACTATTTCCCCCCCTGGTGCCTCATTCAAGATAACCACATCAGCATCCTCCTCGTCAAGTTCCTCCTCAGCGCCAGCTACATCCATATCCTCCTCCCGGTGTACAACATTGACACCTTCATTAGCCAAATCTGTAACTGGACTGTGGGTGATCCTTCCAGCATATGCAGAGGGCGTGCTGCAAATGGTGGAAGGAGCCACCTCTTCCCGTACAATGATGGAAAGGTCAGGCTTTGCAACCACCAACACCCTTGGTCTCGCCTTGGGGATTTGTGATGCCATCTCTTTAGAAGGCAGAGTTGTTTGCTGTGTTGTTGATGACAGCTTAAGTCTCTTAAATTTTTTAGAGGGGGGGGAGGAGGAGGGCTTAGATCCTTGGGTGAAGCTGAACCACTAGCCATGAACACGGGCCAGGGCCTAAACCGTTCCTTGCCACTCCGTGTCGTAAATGGCATATTGGCAAGTTTACGTTTCTCCTCAGATGATTTCAATTTTTTTTTTTTGCTAATTTTAGTGAACTTTGGCTTTTTGGATTTTACATGCCCTCTACTAGGAGATTGGGCATCGCACTTGGCAGATGACGTTGATGGCATTTCATCGTCTATGTCATGACTAGTGGCAGCAGCTTCAGCATTAGGAGGAAGTGGTTCTTGATCTTTCCCTACTTTATCCTCCAAATTTTGGTACTCCATTATATGCAGCACAAGAGAGCGTACCCCTAAACCACACACACTCGGCAAAGCCTTTACAAATTATCTGCGGCACAGGAGAGTACCACTGGACTGGAGTTATACAGCAGTACCTATTTTTTGGTACAGCAGCAACAGTGAACGTAGTTTGACTTTGAAATAGCAGTACCTATTTTTTGGTACAGCAGCAACAGTGAACGTAGTTTGAGTTTGAAATAGCAGTACCTATTTTTTGGTACAGCAGCAACAGTGAACATAGTTTGACTTT